>NC_143565.1:57758333-57941666 GCF_054136105.1 Typopeltis vanoorti | reverse complement strand
GGGTCGCGAGTGGAAAAAGTTTAAGAAGCTCTAATGTAATAACTAAGAATTAACTCTTCAAGATCACTTATGCAAGCTCAGCCATGTTATTTCTATTTATTTAACTTCCCGAAAAATTTACTTCCTGTATTGTTCTGGGAAATTTTGTGCATCGGCTAACAACATGTGTCTTCTTATAAACAGGAAAGTATGATAAATTCAGCATTTGTATCAGCCTTGACTAGCACATCGACCTGCTACTTGAAGTTCTGTGAATGCTAAACTCATTAAATAGTAGTTCAAAGTGAAAGGTATGTTGATATATACAGTGCATTTGTAGGAAGAATTGGAATACTATGCTGTATTGCTATCAAGCAAGCAAATATTAAAGAGGGGAAAAAGTAAACTGTGTGTGTGTGTGTGTGTGTGTGTGTGTGTGTGTGTGTGTGTGTGTGTGTGTGTGTGTGTGTGTGTGTGTGTGTGTGTGTGTGTGTGTGTGTGTGTGTGTTCCTTTTTGGCATCATAGTCAGTTTAGCGTGTAATCTAATTGAGTGACGTTATTATACACGGTTCGAATTCTCCATGCAACACGTCCTAAAACCAGTAAATCATTTTGTTACCAATTTTTGTAGCTTTTCTACTTAAAATTTTAATTGTCAAGAATAATTTGACATGATTTCCGAAACTGCTTTCTTGAGAATTATTCTTGAGAACTGGCTATGGATTCGACTAGCGCCGTAGACATTAATTTTCGTGATTGTTTTTAAGTGGGAGATGAATATTATCACCCATTATGAGATCACCACTCGGGGAAATTATGCGGCATATTTCCGAGAGGGTATATCACTTTCATAGTATGATTATTACAAAACAATGCACTAATTTGGATTGGACACGCAAAACTACAATAGGAAAATTTGTGTCTTATACTTTGTATATAAGAACTGTAACGATGAAACAAACTGTTAATAAATTCCGAATTTTAAAGGAGTTTGGAAAGAGATTCTATGTATGTGAGTAGTAAATTATACCTTTGGTATGTTACATAAGCATTTCATCTTTCCATGTAAGTCTACCTATCTATATGGAATCGTAAATACTTTAAAGATTAGTGTTACTAAAGTTGTTGAATGTATTATTAGAATTTGAAAAGTAATCCTTTTCTGTAACTCGAGTTGCGAACTCGCAACTTCAAATTTTGTGCAATCTTCGTTAAAGTTTGGGAAAGGTGTAAAATATAAAACACAGAAACGCTAATTACTTGAAAAAGAGGGCCAAGTCTCCTAATTGTACCGCTCATATCATTTGTCTTTTTTTCGTGTGTTGACACATCATAAAGATGGACAGAAAATCATGAAATATTTATGCTTTTTTCCATTAGTTGATGACTACTCTTATATTATATAATTCATTTCCGAACGAAGCATTTCCTGTATGAGAGATGAACGTAACAGTAGCTAGCATGAATTGAGCAAGTTCAAAATGAGCAAGTTTCGAAAGCAGTAAACTCATGATAGAAGCCAATAGTACCACAGAAATGGATGAAAATCCACAGAAACGCGATGGAGATTGTCTGCCAACGTAAGTTATCAGTGATTATTTGCCTTAGCTGATAGTGGCATTACTTCTTGTAGGGAATTTGTTTCTTCGAGCAATGTTGCAGAATGCTAATAACGAAAGAATGCGGTGTAAAACTCATGATTAATTCTTCAATATGATTCAGATTATGTTAACAAATATCGCTTAAACATTAATGAAATTAGGGAAGAATTTCAAGTTAAACTATTTTCTCCTTCTTTCTTTATTTTTTAATCTTATTTGCTTAAATTGCTGACTCTTATTTCTTGAAGATACGAATATGATATTAGGATATTAAGATATTAGAGTATGCTGTTAAGAGCAGTTTGAGTTTTTTCTGCAAAAATTGATATTAAAGCACTTTCTCTCGACTCTTGTCGATACAAGAAACTGCTGAACTAACCAATAGGATCAAATGGTGTTCATAAAATCAAATTTATGTGTAGAATAACACTTATATTCATAATTACATTGAAACATAACCGTATACATTTAGCTTTAAATGAACTTCTGTGCGGAAAATCTTAAATACCTTTTTACCATAAAGACAGGTTTGGTAAAAACTGAAAGCAAAATTAGGAATTACGTATGACAAAAAAGGTGTAAAACAAATTAAACAATCAGTATGCAATCATGTCTGTGATATGTAACGAAAACAATTGGAAAGAAGAACAGCAAATAGAATTTTGAAAATGCTAAAGTGTACAAAAGCTATCCGGAGAGTTCATCGAAAAGGCAATTAATCGAATAAAGAATTTAATCAACAACAATTCGACGAAAATGCAATTAATCGAATGAACAATTCAACGAACGACAATTCGTAAAATGCAATTCGTAGAAAAAACAATTCGCCGAAAATTTTAACTTTCCGAAAATGTTATAATAAAAGTGATCCATTTAGAACAATGCTGAACCGTACAGAGTGAGAAAGCAATGCTACTTTAATAGGGAATAATTATAGAACAATATTTTTTCTTATTGTCTTTCTTGCCCGATAACTAATATCATGTCTGTTCATGGGACTAATTTGCCTGTTTCCGGGAGGAAATGTCCAACCTACGCAGGCTCCATTATTATTATTATTATTATTATTATTATTATTATTACTAGTATTAATATGCGACTTCAATACAGCAATTATTATTGGATGAATTTTATTCATCCCACAATAATTATAATGGGATTAGAATTATTATAGGATGAATAAAAGTTTCAAATCGAATCTGAATCAGATTCGCTATTAAACTTTTACAAGAAAATGTCGAACCACTCCAGTTTTCATTTCAGCTATATACGTGTCAAAAAATAACGTGTCAAAATTATGTATTACAATAACTTTCTGACTTAGCGGAATTAGTAAAAGTTGTCGATACAAGAAGCTGTCTGCACGGTTCAGTTTTTGTTCTAAATGTATCACTTATATCATAACATTTTCGAAAAAAACTTTCGAAATGATATTAACAATTCCGCTTTGGTTGGATCAATTTAGTGAAATTTTAGTTACAATTTTCAGTGAATTGTTTTTTAAGATGAATTGCATTTTATACGAATTGTCGTTTGATGAATTGTCTTTCGATTAACTGTTTTTTCGATCAATTTTCGTGGAACCATACAAAAAGGTGTAACAGAGAGTCAACTTTGTTTGATCTGACTGATAGTTTGGATGAAATACATTAAATAACTACATCTTGAGGTAAGTCGTGTTATGTATTTCATTTACGTTTGTTCTTCTGTTCGGTTTATCGTGAAGGAAAATCAAGACTTTCTGGGGGGAAAAAATCCACCAACGCAGTATTAGAATAGATAAACTCACCTTGACTTAAAAAACTCTTATCTTAAAAGTTTTTCTTGAGCATAAGATGCACTAATTGGTGTTTATAGCTGAGGTGCCTAGAAAGTATTATATAAGATATCTGGGTGAAAAAAATAGGGACAGAAGGAAATCCGAACTTAAAATATCAAACGAGATGACAGCAAGACATATCAAACAAGAAAGAGGTCTTATATGTGTCTACGCAGTTGATCTAGTACCTAAAAGATAAAAATATTTGGAAACAAGTAAAGATTTTCTGAAATTAGGTTTCATATCATTCTTGATTTCACAGAATAGCAAAATTTTATTAAGTAATGGAACTATCTCATTGATATATTTATATTTAAAAAAATAATTAAAAGACATATGGTGCTGTATTTTTAGAAGAGAGAAGTTATTATTTTAAAACAATATTATTAATTTATATATATTTACTGGAAGTGGAACATATTGTATTTCATTGTATTAAATACCTCAGAACGTCTAGCCAATCAATATATGTATATTCAAGTTTATACAGAATTCGTTATCGGTGAAATGTAGTTATTTCTGCATTAATAAATTTTTGAAAGGAATATGCGTAAATCTCCAACTGAAGTGGTGTATGTATTCACTCAGGAACCAAGTAATTATAAATAAAAATTTGTATCAAATAAATAAAGATGATAGACCTAAATTTTAAAAATGCTGACAAGTCAAAAGACTTCAAAATAGAATTTAAGAATTCAGTGCCTCTACAGAATTCTCATTACCATTGTAGCCAATATCATTGTGGGTCAGTATAATATCGATGAAAAAAAAATATTGCATGAAAAAAAGAATACATGAAAGATTACATTAAATGAGAATGAATAAACCAAAATATAATATGGTATTTCAATTTTAATTTAGTAAAAACTTCGCTGAGGATAAATTCGTCAGCAAAGTTGGCTGAATGGTTAGCGTAGCTGCTCTATAACGAATGGGCTACAAGTTCGAATCCCGCTGTGGGCGTGTCTTTAAATGAAGATAAATTTCATTGCCACGTGTGAGAAAACCGACACGCCTTATTGAAGGATTGAAGTGGTTTATAAAGTACCATGTTCGGTCTCAAGAGTTGGATTTACGTATTATCAAAAATACTAAAATAGAAAAACAATTAGTCAAACCTAATACGTTTCGTGGGCGGGAGCAAAATTTAAAAAAATAATGCTAATATTTCACAAAAATTATACTTTTAGTTTTAAAAAGGGCTAATTAGATAATTCTAAATACGTTAATTTTAGAAGTTGTATTAATTACAAATAACACCAAAAGTGTTTTTTGTAAGTCATGTATTATGGAAGACTATTTCCAATAATACATTGTGATGTATCTGACTATTTCTACATACAATAATGTGAATAATTTAAAAGTAGAGTTGATTTTTGCAATTTAGAGAGACTCCAGCTAAAAACATACAGGTTTGATTTGAGTTGAGAAAGAAAAAGGTATGTTGCATATACAGCATATCAAACGAACAGTTCGAAGTTATAAATATAACTGAAGTATATTAATGAATGGCCTGGTAACCATTTGATTATGTAGTCTGCCTGAGGAATGGATTTAAATTATCTAATGGTAGTAATTATGATATATGGAAAGTATGTTATTGAAAAATGTAACGCGTCTACTGGATAATTATAAGACTTTACATAAACGTATGTTGATGAACTTTATAATAAGAAACCACTAATATCGAAAGTAGTTCTTACCAGTCTTCAAACTTTATAAGATAGATAACTGATAATAAAACTACTCTCACTTTGAAAATAGTAAAGAAAAAACAGTATTTAGTTTTCAGGAAGATGACGAAATATTTCAGAAGTGGTCCAAAAATTGTTATGTAAGGCCATATTTAAAATTTGATAGAATTTCATTCATGACGATGAATTTGGAAGAAATGGGAATTGTGTAATAAAAATTATATATTTTATCTTCTTCTTCTCCCATCTATGTGTTATGCCTCTGGCCTGTTACAGAGCTATTTTAAGCCCTTCTAAGTCGTACCCCTCCCGAGGATGAGGTGACTAGCCCTATGCCTCCCGGTATATTCTCTGGCTGCATCTGCGTGTGTTCACGGGACCGGTTTGCCTGCTTGAGGGAGGAAAAACTCCAGATAAACTGGTAAGTAAAACCCTGCTGTCCACGCCCAAGACCGGTTAACTTGGCTATGTCTGAGAAAGATCTTTAAGCTCCTCACGTCGGCGACGGAAATCGAACCCAGAACACTCCTTTCCCATATGGTTGCGAAGCGCATAGCCAATTGGCTAACCGTGCGGACCATATATTTTATAGATAAATATATTTGTAATTGATTGTTATAATTTTTATAATTGAGTCATCACTGGGTAATTAATTATTTATGATTTTATTTGCCTATCACATTTTTGATAAGGCTAGGCGTAGCTGTCTTTCTAAGTCATGTTTATGAATTAAAAAAATAAGAAGATAATATCGAAGGTGAGTCCTAATTTTAGGCAAACGGTACCACAGAAAACATCATCTGAAGTACATATAATATATCTCTATAAACTGTCTAAACAAACTATGTGTAAATAATTTTAAAACTGTCAGGCGTTACTTTATCGTGACAGATGATCGGTAACCAATGATTTCATTCTTGACTGTACGTACAGAGCTAATGTAATCTATTGGAAACAAGGCATCATATTCACAAAAGAGAGTAGTACTAATATATTTACATATAATTATAAAATTTCTGTATAAACTATTTTTTTCTACATTTACGTATAAACATTTTCATCAATTATAAATATTTTATAATTGATGAAAATGGATACTAACTTGAAACGAATTTAAATTCGCACAAATTTGATGAAAATGTAAATACGACAATTCAATACTTATCATTTTATTTGAAAACAACAAACAAATAAAAAGGATATAGTCATGTCATATACTTTCTCTTCACTGTTTGGTATGTATTGTCTGTAGTGTGTGTCCGGGATGGGGGGGAGTGCGTGAGCTTATCACTTAGAACTTGTAGTCGTCTTTGATATAAGTTTTATTTTGATGAAAGTGGATTGTGACTGTGATATGCTCCAGTAAACAGTAGTCGGAATGCAATATAGTTAATATCCGGTATAGTTGGAATTCCTATATCGTTTTAACTTAAATAATCAACTTTAAATGGCTTTCAAAGCGGAGTAGAAGTACCATAATTCATTAGCACAGCAAAATAAAATTTTTAATAAATGCGGAACGTACTGTATATTCTAAAACGTTCTCATAATGCAATTCTTCACTACAAAAAGAAAGAGAAAAAGTTATAGACTTACGCTGAGGTAAAAGATTAATTTAATATTGCACTTATCAGTGCTGTCGTAGCAGAATTCAAATTCTACTGAATATCTAATATGAAATTATGGTAACAAAGTTATGGTAATTGCACAAACGACTTTTTGAACAATAAACGTTGTATGCATTTTTTGTAATTCACTAGAACTTTTAAGAAACGAAATATTAAATATCTTGTATATTTTCAGAGATTCTATAATGCAAGATATTAAAACTCCTGACGAAGTTCATTGTCCAAAGATGACAACGAAAGAATATGCATCCGCTCTCTACAAGGAGTCAGTTTTCACTGCAGTGCCACAGATAGTCAAGTCTAAAGGTGGTTGTCGAAAGTGTTTCAAAATTTTCATTTTGCTTGTATGCCTATCAGGTTTTATTTATCAAACAACGAGATTTTTAACTTTGTATTATGAATATCCCGAAGTCCAGGAGACAAATGTGAAATATGAAAAAGAGATTTCACCACCTGCTGTCACCATCTGCAATATGAATGGGTAAGCATTTTTTTTTCTTTATTATAATGGGTATTGCTTCACTGATAAATTGTAAACCAGCTAATCTTTGAAAGTTCTTATTCCTTTAGATATAAATAAAATTCGCACTTTATATGGTGTATTTTTGACATATTTCATTCAAAACTAAATTAGTATACCTTTTTTGCCATAATATATTTTCACTGATTTATTACTACCAAAAAAGACAAAAAAAAAAAAACAATAATAATAAAAAGCGGAACATTTCACTAAACTTAAGAATGCCCGTTTAGTATTTACTCTGTTTTCTTTCAGAATTAACAGATGGACATATTGCGATCAATTTCCTACAAAATGTAGCTCTGTTTCGAATATCTCATTGTTCTGTGACACGTTTCCCCAATACTGCACAGCTGGTAAAAAGTATATGACAGAAAAATCACTTATGGTAAGATTAATGCCGTTTAGCAATAGCTACGATTGTATTCTAAGATTTTTTTGTTTGCCTTATTATGAAAACTATAACACCATTGAAATAAACATATCGTTATATTTGCATAAAAGGAAAAATTACATAAATTTTCTGAATTTCCTCCAGAGCAGCCTATCCTATTTATCAATTCCTTGTTGAAGCAAGTTTGGTGAGCTAAAGCTGTTTTGCAGGTGAAATGATTAAATTAAGCACCTAATTCTTTAACCGAGGTTTTTTCTTATTCATGGACAAGAACAAAAATACGAATTACCTATTCATTTTCTTTAAATAACATTGTATCTATAATTTTACTCTTGAGAGACACTTGTGACATTAAATTAGGAATTATAGACACGTTAACACAAGAATATTTTATTGTTTGCCAAATATTTCAGTCTGAAACTAACAGACTATCCTCAGTGGCTACATAGGAACAATTTTTTTACAGGGTACCAGCAATTGATCATTCAAACGTTGAACGAGCAGCGTGATGTTACATTGCTAAGCATTAAAGAGAGGTAAATTTCATCAGAGTGATGAATTATTGGTATTAATTCACAATTTAATATAACAATCTTAATTTATAAATTCAATTAAAGATAACATTAGACTAATGTAAGAATTAAAGGTCTCGATTAAAAAGAAAAAAATATTAATGTGTTATCCAGATTAAACTTTCCCATATTTTTGGCAAGGATATACAGTCATTTCGATTCATGATAACGCATTAATTTTTTTTTTAATTAAGACCTTTAATTCTTACATTAGTCTAATGTTATTTTTAATTGAATTTATAAAATTTATAAATTAAGATTGTTATAAGAAATTGTGAATTAATACCTATAATTTATTCATCACTCTGATGAAATTTACCTCTCTTTAATGCTTAGCAGTGTAACATCACGCGGCTCATTCTACTTTTGAATGATAATGATCAATGGTTGGTATTCCACCTTGTAAAAAACTGTTCCTATGTAGCCACTGAGGATAGTCTGTTAGTTTCAGACTGAGATATTTGGAAAACATTAAAATATTCTTTTGTTAATTAGTCTATAATTTCTAATTGTATGTGTCTATAATTCCTAATTGTATCTATAAATAAATATAAAAGCAATAAATACATATTACCGAAATAGTTAAAATCAGGAAAAATAATAATACTGTGTCATAAAGGAAGAATGATGTAGAAACGTCTATATTTCGATCTCTGATGATGATTGCAACTAAATATGTAGCATAGATAAAAGATTGCAGTCGGGCAGAAGAAGATGAAGCACAGTGGTGGAAGACTAAATGATAATTGCATCAGCTGAGTATATAAGGAAGGTGGAGACTGTGAGACCGTATTTTTTTTTAATATATTCCTTGCAAGCAACTGTAACTAATTTCGAAATTTATTGGAAAGTTAGCAAGCTCTATTCAGCTACAAAATATTTTGTTAGTTCTAGTAAAATTATTTCTGAAAGCTGAAAGTGGAATGAAGGGATTAAAATATCTCCGGGTATTCAAACTGGTAAATATGAGGTGTTTTTTTTTTTTAATTAGTTTATAAAACGGGCTTCCAGAAATGAACCAGAAATCATTTTATTTTATTTCATTTAAAAAAAAAATAATAAAGAAGTAAGGTGTCACTAGAAATATCTTATTTCGATAATAAAAGAGGTGTGTATGCAAAATGATCTACGATCTACATGTAATAAGATTTCAAACAGCAAAAATTTCTTAATCAATCTAAATAAAATTTTATTCACATTAAAAATAAAATTTAAATAAAATATTATTTTTAATCTTTATTTTATTTTATTTTTTAGTTAAATAACACTCTTATAAATTCCTTTGTAGTAAAGACAGGAAACTATGTCATTTAGTCTTTAATTAATTGATATTAACGAAGGGTTTTACCACCATTAATCAGGAATTTACCCTGAAATATCACGTTTTATTAAAAAACGGTGAAATTAAAAATCTGGAATAAGCTTGAATTCTTGAATTTGGCTTATTCCTTTTTTAAACTATTTAAAAACGATGAATCAAAAAAAAAAAAGAAAAAGAAAAGAAAAGAAAAGGTGTTGGCCGAGTAGATAGTTTCAGAACCAACAGTCTCTGTATTTTGATCATATCCGACTTGGCATGAATACTTGTGAAAATTATTGGGTCGTTGGGCCAGGTGTGTGTGTGTGTGTGTGTGTGTGTGTGTGTGTGTGTGTGTGTGTGTGTGTGTGTGTGTGTGTGTGTGTGTGTGTGTGTGTGTGTGTGTGTGTGTGTGTGTGTGTGTGTGTGTGTGTGTGTGTGTGTGTGTGTGTGTGTGTGTGTGTGTGCCCTCGATCCTGCTTATTAGAGGTCTGAAGTGGTCTTCAAATATTTCCGTGTTTAGTCTCCAGGACAGGGTTTTGAGATCACCTTACCATTAGCCCTCGCAAGGTATTAATAGGATTAGAACCTTGCTTAAGTCGAATGCATATAAGAGCACGTATTCACATCAGAACCGATTCCAACTTTCCAATTTTTTTAAATATCATCTTCAAAAATTAGCTAAATTATTGGATGCCGATACTTTCAGCTAACTTTTATGATATTCGATACGATTTAAAGTATCTTTCAAGAATTAGAGGAGATCAGAATTTCCCCATAATTATGATAATAAAGAAAACATTTAACAACTTTTACTATATTTATTTATTTATTTTATTTAAATTTGCTGTTCGTTTTAGTTTCCAGAGAAGCACTCCACATACATTACGTATGAAGAAGCAGACCAATTTGGACTAGGAGAGAGTAAAATGATAAACTATTGCTTTATTTATCCAGAAGAAAAAACATGCCAGTAAGAATTTTATGTTCATTTTTGCTTTCATAATTCTATTGTAATTAAAGTATTACAATTCTAATGGATTTCTAATTGAATCCGAAGCATAAAAGCAAACTAAATGCAATACTGATATAACTCGCCATAAGTTTGGTTTGAATTAGTTAAATGCACTTACCGTGTATGTCCCCAACACAGCAACTATAAATGTAAATACATATTTAAGTTAAGGGATATTACATCCCATATTGTTTCTTAGCCGAATATAGAAAATATATAAAGTTCGGCGATTCCAAGCGTAAGCAAATGCCTGGATAGTGTAGCACCTGACCCATTTGGTAGTGCAAGCTGAGGCAACTCATAGCAAGGGTGGAGCAAGTTCCGATCACTATTCTTAGTATCCACTTATAATGTGAACTTAGCTCCTAGGAGCTGTATACATTATGAGAAAAGGTCACTACCCAGACCGGTTTCAAACTTATGTATAGGTGAAGCGGGCTCTAAGAATAAGACGATCCCGAAAGATCGCCCAACTCAGCGTTGTTCCACTCGATGACAGGCTCACCCCGTCACCGAGAAGAACTTCTCAGCATTAGCTCTACCCAGTGGCAGGCTCACCCCACCACCAAGCAGAGCCATAATCTCAGCGTTGGCCCCACTCAGAGACAGGCAAAAACCTACCTCCAAGTGGAGGTAGGTTTTTGCCTGTCTCCGGGCAAGCTCTGATCACTATTCTAACAACTTTTAAATACCAAGAATAGTGATTGGATCTTGCTCCACCCTTGCTATGAGTTGCCTCAGCTTGCACTACCAAATGGGTCAGGTGATGCACTATCCAGGTATTTGCTTACGCTTGGAATCGCCGAACTTAATATAGTTTCTATATTCGGCATGAAACTCTTTGAGTTTCTGATTCGGCTAAGAAACAATATGGGATGTAATATCCCTTAACTTAAATAAGTTCATGTCGCCGAATTGAAGCCTTTGGCTCTTCATGTACTTTTTAAATACATATTTTGTGTAATTAAATATTCACTATTACATTTTAACTAAATATCTTAGAGAAAGGTATTCTAGTTCTAGAATCACTATTTTAAAGCCACATTCAGACTACATTACTGATTTTATGAAAGTTAGATTTTTTTTGTATTTAAAACATATTCGAGCTATTGTTAAGCTTGAATTTCTTTTTTTTATTTTAAGTCTATATCTGAAAGACATGGTAGTGTTCATGGGAGTTGCTCAAGGATTGAGGAAATGCGTCACTTTATTTTCAAAACTGAACAGTACAACATTGGATAAGTTTTCTGTCAAACTATCGTCCGAAAAGAGAATAATGTTTAAACGAGGTGAGTTTGCACCCGTTATTCAATTTGTTATCGTTATTGGTATAATTACACATCAGTGTTTAACTTGTTAACCTAAACTAAAATATCTTATGCACAAGATAATAAGTCGTTGATCCTCAATGTTTACTGTGCTGAACGGATGTTGTCTACCTCACTGACATCCACTGAGGCTGTAGAATTTTTCCCTAAGAGGATGCATTAACAATAGAAAAAATGAGATCAAGAAACTATTAGTGATACCTGGCAACTTTTACCATAAAAGCGCTCACATTGGCTTGTTGTAGAGGATGTAAATGCCTAAAATTTACGGAGACATTTCAATAATCATATGCAATTATAAAAGTATAATAACATACAATGATAATGCCCTTAATACCTAATATATATTGGGAAGCAGTTTCAGGTTAAAAGTTTGAAAAAAATAGAAAAATAAGTAACAAAGAAAAAAAAAACCATAAAGCGAATATTATTTAAATGGCAACTTCACACATGAAAGTGAAAACTAAAAAGAATACTAAATAGAATTCTATTTTTCTGTTTAGAGAATACCATTTAGAAAACTAAATACTAATGCGCATGTCTCTATTAAACTTCTAAAAAAGGCGAATTATATTTGTGGTCGGATCTATACTTTTAAATTATTTCTTAGTGCAATTAATTAAAGTTATATCCACTATTTCTGATTCGTTAAAATAAGTTTGGCACAAAATGATTACGAACGAACTGCTGCACAGCCCTGTTGCAATGACGTTTGATTATATAGTGCTAAGCCTCTCGAAGATGCACAGCTGTAAACTGGATTCTAGTCGCCGACGGAAGAACTTTTTCTTAGCCTTTCTTCAACCCGTTCCTAAGTTATACAATATCGCTCGCATGGATTAATATAGGGTAATCATATGGGATTTTTCATCCCGAAAGTCAACAAACTCCACTGGAACTCACACTGTGTCAGGCAATAGTATAAAGGCCTCCGTAGCGCAATTGAAAGAACGACGGTACATTGCCCCCTTCGATTGGAATAGGCCTAAGTTCGATTCTCGTCTTGACGGGAGGAATCGTTATGGGGACGTTTTCAATTGAAGGTGAGTTAGCCGATCTCATACGGAGGTAGCAGGGTTTTTTCTCCCGGAAACTCGGGTTTTTCATCCCACATACAGACAAATCGGCCGTTCAGAACACACACAATTTACAGACAAAAAATACTAGTTGTAGTGGTGGGCGGTAGATGGCGTTGATGGAGATTATTGGTAGTAGTGGTGGAGACAGTTGTATAGTGGCTGTCCTCCCGCGATGAGTCTTCGGACTCCTTGGAGGTGTCACGAATAATAATAATAATAAAGGAATGGGGGACCTACGAGGTTGCAGTAATCCGAGTAGTCATGGAACAGCTTCTTTGATTAGCTAAGGGATGGAGTTGGCTGCCTCGCAGTCACCAAAAGTTAGTTAGGGCTAAACTGCCTCGCCTATCCCTTCTAAATATAATATCGCATCCCCAAGGTTTCGTGGATGTTGGTAATTCTTATAAGAAATTGCGAAATTAGATTCGCGATAGAAACTTTAACACTATTAGAAAATTAACTGCACACCAAATCCCAGTTTTAATGCAGTTCAGTTTTTCATATATTCCATTAAATAAATCTCATTTGGTATTTTTAACGAATTCCTATTTAATTATATGCAGATAAACACCAGTATTTAGACTTGAGGATTCAGTTTTCAAAAGGGGACTATTTTATTCCATATCTCGACATTGGAGCTGTGGTTCTAATCCACTCACCATATGCTGCTCCTAATCCATCTATAAATGGATTTGTGATAAAACCTCTGAAGAAGTATACGATCGCAGTCCAGACTGTAAGTGTACCACAATTTTCTTAATTCTTTTACATATCAGATATTAAAATAATTAAATTATTTTCCAGTTTTGGCTGATATTAAGAATATTTAATAGATAAGAGAAATCCGACTTCCTCGGCCCTATCCTTCTAACTGCACTGACTATTTACATTTGGCGAAGAAAATCGGTGGTGGTGGTGATAACGCCCTCTCATATGAGGTAAATTTATTAAGATCCACTTTTTCTTCTATTTGTATACATAAATAATTACTTAAACTGCTGCTGCTAATATATTTCTGCCTCCATTTCTATATTAATAATTTATTTATTATTTTATAAATTTATTTATTATAATTTATATATTATTATTTATGATTTATTAATTATTTTATTTATTATTTTATAAATTTTATGAACAGTTTATAAATATTGTAATTATTAGAACCAAATATTGTAGAGTTCAGAAATATTGTTAATTGTTATAAATATATCGTTACTATATAAAGATAAGATTTTTTATAAATATTATCATATATAATTTGCTGTTGCTGTTCGTTTTTATTTTGTCTAAAGTTGCAATCGAAATTCTTAAAAGAAATTTCTGTTGTTCAATTTTTAGGATTGCTTGAGAAGATGCGCCCTTCAAAAAGCTCTGGAAGAGTGTGGATGCGTTAGTGATGAAAGTCTTTATCTTTATTCGGAAAACCGTTGTCCTGATGGTAAGCTATCCTTTAATAACTATAACAAGCGAAACAAGATTGGTCTAAGTAGTTATGTGGTAATTTTCACAGCCGACATCTTTCAGCCGACATTTTATCGCCGACATCAAACTATAGTCGGTGATAAAATGCACTTTTTTTTCTGGCGATTCTGGGTGTCTGAGGTGATCTTTGGTTCAGAAAAGTAAACTTTTCTTCAGTAAAAGCGAAATTTTATTCCATCAATTCAGATAAAATGATCGTAAAACACACGCACGAGTTTATATTGTTCAGGATGAAAAATATTCAAAGGTCCTCTCAACAGCTTGAATACGGTTCTCATCCGTATTGATATATCCATGAGAGTTATATTCAACAGCTGGGCGGTGTACGATTTTTAAGTCAGAATAATTTCATAAAGAGAAATCTTATCCTTCCTGGAGATTTGGGTGCTCTCAAAAGTAGGAATTAAAGAAAACGGTTATATTTTGTTATTAAATATCGCAGGACTGTGGTTTACTAGTGACGAAATTGACAATGGTGTTCGAACACCCTTTAGGAATGGCTTCGAGATTGGAATTTGGAATGGTATAGTTTTATGCTCTACTAGATGTAGTGGTTATGTGGCGCATGGTTTTTGTCAAGTGAGCAGGAGGGAGTGCTTTCATCAGCAAAACTGTATCAGACTGGTAGTCATCTGGACTAGAGAAGTTGATATATAGATGGAAGAAAATGGATAAGAGAACAAAGCCTTAGAGAACCACAGTATTAATTTTACAGTAAGAACATAAGGAACCGTTTACAATCACCAACAATGTACATCCCATCAGAAAGCTAGCAACCCAGTTATTGCAGAAGTCACTTATTTTGCTAATTTGCATGAGAGACTTGTCGACATCCAGGCGGAAACAGTGATAGGCGCAGTGTTGGAGGAAAGTGACAACCATTTCATTTGCCAAGAGTAATGTCTCCTGGACAAAGGGCAGTCTGGTCTTTGTGGTGTAAACATTAAAATCTCCGAGGAAGATAATTTCTCTGGTAGGCATGACGGACTGAAGAAGATCAACATTTAAGGAGAAGAATTCAAAGATTTCAGAATGGTTTAGAATGGTACTAATTGAATTTGATATACTGTGGCATTTTAAAATCAGGACAATTTATCTCTGGCATGATACGCCAGAGCAAGCCCGAAATTTGAAACGGAAGTAAATAATTAGTAGTTGAGGACGTTGAATGTTTTTACTATTAAAAAGTAGGTGTGTATTTTGCAGAATGGAGACAAAAAGAAACACGTATGGGATTAGAACTGAGGCTATGTTTATCATTGAATTTGTTTTGAAAGACTGTTGTGTTCATTGTTAACCAAGTCGGTCAAGCATGTTCTGTATCAAAGGGATTTATTTCCTTTTCCGCAATAGATGCTAGTTGTGCTAGATTTCCACTATAGTATTTAAAGTCATTATTTCATGCATTTTCTTCCCATTATTGATTATTTCAACCAACGAAGGTATTAATAAATATTTCATCATATAAGAATATGGTAAAATTCAAACGTTTAAGCCAAAAAAGTTAAAATAAAAGTAATAAATACTTTGAATACAATTACAAAAGGATAATTCCACAAATGTATTAAGTAATAATTGTATAATAACACTATTTTTCTGCTTTTCCATACAACTAATTCAGGTTCTAAATTTTCAGACAACAATAGTCCTAACTTTGAGTTTCACAACCCGCTTGAAAGATGGTAATTCAACTCTTAATGGTTGGCTGCTTTGTCCTATGCATCTAATTTTCTGCGTTTGTGAGAAGAAAATATAGATATTTCCAAAGAATTCTGTAACAGTACAATATGCATATTCCACATCTATGGTTCTCGGACCATAATCATATCTGTTTACTTATTTTAAGTATGAGACATGATTATTTTTAAAATATATTCAAATACATTTTTGAATATATATATATATATATATATATTTATTTATTTAAATTTAGTTGTATTCAAATCAGTGAATGCATTTTCTAAATTTCAGTCATTTCTTTTCAGGTAAAAATCGCTGTAAGCCGAATCCAAAGAATTTAGATGATTGTCCTAACCACTGCAATGAACCATGCGAGTAAGTAGATTTATTAGTATTGTGTATTACCTTACACGTCAATGGGGTTAGAGCTCATCTTACTTCATTTTATAAATATTTAAATGAATAGCTTGATTTCTTATAGGGAAGAAAAGTTCAGCTACACTGTGAAAGAAGAGCAAGAAACTGAAAATGTAAGTATGAGCAAATAGTATTGATAGTAATAGTTAATATTGATGCGCGTTAGAATATAGCATTTCAGCTGAGGCTGACACTGATGATAACCATCAGAGCCAATCATTTCGATGCTTATGTATGCACGTTTGAATGGCCATGTTATTAGAAATATTATTTGCCATTAGTATGCCAGACAACTGCACAACTGTAGAACAGCCTCAGCAGAACATTATCACGTTAATTAGACAAGTTTCAGAAATATTCCTTAGGTACAGTACAACGGAGGAAAACGATAAATTCCTGAATTTCAGTTAGATATGCTGACAGTAAGCCTCCTTTTGCAAATATCTCGTTCTTATACCTAACCAAAGATGCTCTTTAGGATTGAGATCTAGTAGGTGTTAGAGTGGTCATACACCTTTAATCATTCCTACCCTAAGTTCTCCACTACTTTCAACAGAATAACGGCTTTACTTCGTCGACAATCATATTTTTCAGGCAACCAACATCACTCTGCCCTTACTCTATTTCCCAGTTATCGCTCATTGCTCTGTTACGACCGCATAAGGTAATGGGAACGGAGACGCATCCAGCTGCCCCAATTTCTCTCTTTGCATGATTGTAAACAACAGTGGTACCTGAAGAGTTGGCAGTCGAGCAATTACAAATTATTGTCATTTACATAACTGAAATGAACTTTATTAGTACTTTATATTACTGAAAATCATGCTGCTCCTAAAATGGTTAAAATAAGAAAGAAGAAGGTGAACTGTTTTTGGCAATAAAGTAAACCCTTGTTTTAACGACTAGCCTTAAAATTTGAATGTAATAAAGTTTAAAATGAAGAGTGTTAATTAAGATGCGTGTGTCTTGAAAGAACGATAGTGAAAACTTTGGCTAAAGACTTGATTAGAGACGAGACGGTATGCAGTTTAAAGGATTGGTACATGAAAGCAAAAAGTGCAGAAAATAGGCAAGAGTTTTAAAACCGAAATGATAAATTTGTCAACTTTGGGTTTTGAAAGAAGTGATAATTAAAATCTTACTATATACTCAGGAAACCAGCAACAAACATGATGGTTGCTGGCCGTTTCATTACCTTAAGAGATCATTAGATGAGTAAAGCAGAAAACCAACTGTGAACCAGCCTCTTGGCCACTTTGTGAAAATTGTTTAGGAATGTTCGGTTGGTTGGAATGTATTCGGGAATTGGGCTAGTTTGGAAATATAGAGAAGTAATTTATTTTGTTTTGTTGCTAACAGGTGGATATTAAATAAGGTCTTTTATGGCACATGGGGTTGTTCGTATTGCTAGCGATTCAGAACAACGTAATTTGGATAGTTTTGTTGGAAATCCATTATGATATCCTTTTCGATTTCAGGGGTTTGTTTAGATTGTATTGCATACACGGATATTTGAGTAGAAAACTCTTTCGGTGATTTCGTTTGTGTGTGTGTGTGTGTGTGTGTGTGTGTGTGTGTGTGTGTGTGTGTGTGTGTGTGTGTGTGTGTGTGTGTGTGTGTGTGTGTGTGTGTGTGTGTGTGTGTGTGTGTGTGTGTGTGTGTGTGTGTGTGTGTGTGTGTGTGTGTGTGTGTGTGTGTGTGTGTTATTTCTTTGTGGTGGAAGGCAGATAAATATGGGAATATTACAATGTCGAAAGTGTTCAATTAAGCGAAGCTTGAGAGAACGAATGATGGAACTAATGTGTAACAGTTGTTGCATTCTGATTGGAAGCTGAACTTGTAAACTACATAATAATCTACCATACTTAATTTTTTGTTGATTTTGGGAATCTTGCAATTGATTAAAGCAGAGCTAATATGTTGTTTTAAGATTTACTTTTTTTTACAGATGTCGTGGGATTCGGAGTCTACGCATGCTTTCTGGAGAGTTTCTGCGTAAGTATAAATTGTCTATACTAATAACACAGTATTATAAAAAATTTAAAAAATGACTTAAAAACCAACTTAACTATTTATACTTAATTTACCTTCTCACATAAAGTAATGAAAAAGTAAAAGGAATTAAATTTATTAAGAAATTAGATGAACATTAGTATGATCAGAAATACACACTTTTGTTACTGCTTGCTACATAGTTGTTTTCTTGCTTTTACAAACTCTTTTTTACAATTGGCATACAAACTTTTTTTACACATCCTTGTCCATTTTTCTTCATCTTTATGCAAAAATTAACTCCAGGTAATGAGTTTCGAAGGACAGAAAAGGCGATGCCTACTTGAGCACGATAGAATGTGTAATGGTGGGGATGAATAACTTTGAATTTAAGTTCTTTCAATGGCAATATCAGCTAAAGGAAGTCAAATACTTTCGTGATACAAAAGAGCACTGTTTCAGATGCTGGAAATTTTTTTTTAATGTAACTCCTACCGTAGAAAGGTTGCAAACCGTATATAGATTAGGATATGACTGACTAGAATTTGTTTTCTATTTTTATTATATTTTTCTAATTTTTGTAGTTTTTAACGGAAACCGCCTTGGAAAACTAAGCCAACAAATAGCGGCTAATTTAACAATGTATCGTTCATGTTGCATCATTCACAGTTTGTTATTTTCCTAATAGTCTTCCAAATAGGTCATTTGCCATTCCAAATCAGCATCAGTATGACTTAGCTGTTTTCTGAGCTGAACTGTTGAATCTTTTATATATTCCCATCATGTTTCATTCGTATATTATTTTCATTATAATGCTCTAAACTCCTCTATAAAGCTTGAAAGATCCGAGCCATTTATCGTACG
Organism: Typopeltis vanoorti; assembly: GCF_054136105.1. Classification (NCBI taxonomy): domain Eukaryota; kingdom Metazoa; phylum Arthropoda; class Arachnida; order Uropygi; family Thelyphonidae; genus Typopeltis; species Typopeltis vanoorti. The sequence goes on along the minus strand of NC_143565.1, from coordinate 57,922,304 downwards.
AGACATAATTGACACCATACCGGCGAAACGAAATTTAGACGTGTATAAATACATAATATACATGATGATTTTAAGCAAGCACTTTGTAATTTTTGCATTATGCTTACATCGAAATTGCATTATTTTTGATTAACTCTCACACGTTTCAACAACTGGATTAGCGTTCATTGTTTTTTCTTTTTTATAAATGGCGTGTTATTTATTTATTTACCATGTACTTTATACGGATCTTTAATACGTTATTTGCACTCTCCAGAAATTTCGATTTTGGCAATTTACTTATCTTATGATCATGCAATGACAGTGAGACTCATGGGGCAGGTACAACCATGTTATAAAACTAATATAATACTGTTGGTCGTAATGAGTTTATGTCTATAAATTGACAATAACTAATAACTCACTTTCACCTGAAAAGTCGTGAAGAAAGTTCTTCCCGTCCTAGACGTGATTCTATTCCATGTCTTTAATATAATAATATATTTTTTTAACATTTTTATTATTTCTCAGATAAATTACATACATTATATGAAGACACTTATGCATAACAAATACTTCCTCGTACATAAAGTTTTTTTAAAAAATAATAATAATAACAATAACTGTTTACAACATATATTATTATATTATTCATAATCATGATTATTACAGATGTTTCTTTGCAATTTTACACTCTATATATATACAATATCAATGGATATAATCACTTTATATTGCATACTTTTGTTACAGTTATTACATACATTTGATTACATTTGATACATTACTTACATTTGTTTACATATGACACTTACAATACATACATTGGTTTACATATAATACATACATTAGATACATTTGTATACATATAATATATACATTACATACTTTGGTTTACATGTGATACATCTTGGATGAGAACTAATTTCTCTGCTTTTATCCTCGAAGCTTATATGTAAGCTTATCTGAGGATGACACCAGTTGGTTATTATTTATTGTTTTGTTTTTTTTTTGCTGTGTTGGGAAGCTACGAAATCTATGATTGAGAAATTCGCTCTCTCTCTCTCTCTCTCTCTCTCTCTCTCACTCACACACACACACACACACACACACACACACACACACACACACACACACACACACACACACACACACACACACACACACACACACACAATAACTTGGAATGTATTGATGCGTCACTGAACTGGAAGCTTGAACGAATATATTGTGCGTGTTTCTTGTTCATAGTATGTCCTTAGAACTCTTGTCAGGCAATTATAGTTTGTAAGGTTTCTATATTCAAAAGGTAATTAGTTTATATGTCTGGGATGTAGAAGTTTCGCGTGGCCTTTCCGTAATGATTATTGTATTTATATGTGATATAATTAGTAGTCTGAGGTTTGTTATACGATATGCATTTCTGACTGTCCTGTAGTTGGCATCGAAATAATGTTTAAGCAAGGCTGCATAGTGACATAAATGTTTTGCTATTCAGTATTTTATGTTCTGACATTGCAATGTTTATAAGGTCGTTATTTTTTCTTTGTTCCCAAAAGGTAAGTTTTATCATTTTGTACTGTAGCGACATTAATCTATTTAATTTGTAGGGTGCACAGAAATCATACGTTGTTAGAGCGTATCTTAGTATATTTTGGCATAGTGCTTTGTATATTAGTGTTTTTAGGCGTATGGAAACTATGTCTTTTAACCTGTAGAGTTTGCCACTTATTGTTCGGAGATTGTTGTGTAGATGGTTTATGTGGCTATTCCAGTTCATATCTGCATCGAAGTAAATTCCAAGGTATCGTATTGTTTCAACCTGAGTGATTGTAGTGGTTTTGCTGTTCTGTGTGTTTTTTATGTTGGAAAGTGGATGTTGGATGGTTATATATTTGTTATCAACTAATCGAGTCATTGGATTTCTGAATATCATTAATTTGGTCTTTTCTGAGTTTAGGTGTATGGAGGTTTTCGTGAGCTAGTCTATGATGAGATTTATGTCATGTTCAATATTTGTCTGGGCTATGCTTGCGTTATTATGGATGGATATTATTGCTGTATCATCTGCGTATTGGAATTTCTTACCTTTGAGTGGTAGTTGATTAATATTGTGGATGTAAATGTTGACTACAGTTGGGGAGAGTACAGCTCCCTGTGGTACTCCACAGGTTACTGGTAGCTCTCTGCTTCGGTTTGACCCGATACGTGTGATATGCTTCCTATTTTGAAGGTAGTTTGTAAACCACCTATGAAGAGGCCCGTCTACTCCAACATGCCTCAGCTTTTCTGAGGCATGTTGTGCCTCAGAAAAGTAAGTGTATCGAATGCTTTAGTTAGATCAATAAAGACTACCATGACAAGTTTGCTTTTGTCTAAGGCGGTATTAATTACGTCTGTAAAGTCTCCAAGAGAGATGTTGTTCCCTTATTTTTCTGAAAACCATATTGTGTTTTGGGGATGATATGAAAGATCTCAGTGTATGCTGTGAGTTTCTTCAGTATGATCCGCTTCATAATTTGATTGATAATTGGTAATGTTGTCATGGGTATATGTAATTGCTGATTAAATTTCTTTTTCCATGTTTGTATATGAGTGTGATTATGGCGGTCTTTAGCATACTTGGTATCTGTCCTGTTTTAAATATTTTATTTATTAAGTTTAGTAGGATAGGACTTAAACTAGTTGCATGTTGCTTTATATCTTTAGGTCTAATGCCAGCAATTCCTGGGCCTTTGTTTGGTTTGATTTGATGTATTGCAGAGAGAAGTTCTGCTTCTTTTATGGTTGGAAACCATAATGTCTGTTTTGATTGTGGTCCAAGTAGAGGGTCTCATTTTGTGATTGGGGGAATATATCTGTGCAGTTCTTGGATGGAGTCTGCAAAGTATTGGTTAAAGTCATTTGCTAGTTGTTAGATAGGTTTTGCGTCTTTCATGAAGCTGTGTTTTATGGTTTCGGAGGCGGTGGTGTCGGGAACAAAATCTAGCGTCTCATTAATCTGGTGCCAGGTTTGTTTCATGTTGTTTTGTGCAGAGATTAGTTTGTCTCTGTAGCTTCTTTATGCATTTCTGATTTGTGTTGTTAGGCGATTCCTTGTTATCTTATATTATTCGGTTTTTAAAGCTGTGTTATTTGGATATCGCTTTAATTCTTTCCATAAAGCGTCCTTTCTGTGTATTTCTAGGATTAAGTTTTGTGATATCCAAGGATTTTCTGTTGTTTTTGAACGAATTCTTACTTTCTTTGTAGCTTTCTTATATATTTCCTCCAGTGTGAGTTTAATGTTGTTGTATAAGATATCTGATACCAGGTGTTCCCAGTATGTTTTTCTAATTTCGTGGTTGACTATTTCTTCGTCTATTATTGTTTTCTGTCGCTTTTCTTCTGTGGGATATTGCATGGATATTGTCTTGGTGTGCAGGTTTTTAGCTCAGAAGTAATGGTCTGCTACTTTGCACTTTATGACTGATACAGTGTAACTGTTTGGTGGTGCTCGGACGTTTATGTGATCTAGACAGGAGGCAGTGATAGTATTTTCTAATATTTCTTCTCTAGTACATGATGTTATTGTTGGTATTAGATTATACATGGATAGCGTGTCCAGGTATAGTACAGTGTTGTTTATGTCGCCAATTATCATTAGTTATTCGGTTGAGCATATTTCTTGGCTTGAAAGCCAGCAATTGAGTTCGTGTAAGAATTTTATCATGTTTAGGTTTGGTGGCCTGTAGATATCATTTAGTATTATGGGATGCTCTCTATTGGTAATATTAGTGATTTCGAGGCAAAGCGTTTCAGCATGCTCAAATTGATAGACCGTTTCTTTTGCTATTAATTTTTGTTTGATAAATATTAATATTCCACCCCGACTTTTTGTTTGGCGGCATGATCTATGTTGTTGGAAGCCTGGAATTTGGAAAGCAGTCGCTTCGTCATTAGTTATAGATACATCTGTAAGAATCAATATATCAATAATATCAGTGTAATTCCTCAGATAAGCCTGTAACAATAACCAATATTTTCGGGTGCTTCTGATGTTAAAATGCAAGATTGAGAGACCTCTCGCTTGTACTGTGTGTTGTTTCCATGCATCGAGCGATTCGAAAGTACAATTACTGATGTATTCTGGTGTAATTACATTTATCTGATGGTTCATATTCATTTTTGTTGTGTTGAGATCTTCTTATTTAACTAAGTTGGAGTCTTCTGTTTCACTCTGGCAACCTATCTATATCTTCCGAGCTTTTTATTTGTATAAACTTTGAAGTTTCTGACTTTCTCAAGAATGTTTTGCCGTCTGTGATCTATGAAAATTGATACTTTTTTTCTGTTTTTTCTTTTCTTGCTTGGTTCAAAAGATTCTGATTGAAATGTGCTAAATATTCAGAAAGTTTGGCGTATTGTCTTGTGATGCATTTAAATCCTTGACTACTGGTTTTTTCTGTCTGCTGGCTTTTATGAGATTGTCTCTTGTAGCCTTGCTTATCAAACGAACTATGACTGGTGCCGGTCGTTGCGAACCTTGTTTTCTGTTCTTCCTGGGAAACCGATTTATTGTCTGAATATCATTATGCTGTAAGGGAATGTCAATTGCATAGCCTAACTTTAGAACTAAGTCTCTGAGATTTTCTGTGGATTCGGTTTCTGGAAGACCGTTTATGACAAGGTCTTCTTTATGTTGTTGTTGGTTTAAAACTTCGTATTGTTGTTTCAGGGAATTAAATTCTTGACGGAGTTCCGATGTGTATTTTATCAATTTGTGCTGCCTCTCAGTTAATGCGTTAATGCTGGTTTTAATGTCTTTTACCGTTTATAAGACTTCTTCGACTTTTGAATTATTAAATTTAACAAACTCTTCATATTCGCTATTTTTTTTTTTTTTTTGTTATTTCTTTATTCTGTTTATCAAATAGTTCTTGGACAAGATCTACCAAGCTAGCTTTTATATTTTCGAAACCTTTTTCTAGTAATAAATTAACGGAACTCAAATTATAAGACTCACCGGTGTTTGGTTGTCTGTTCAGTTCATCGTCCGATTCTGCCTCCGGCGTAATCAGTTGCGTCGTGGGTGGTGGCGTTTCTTTGTTCTCTCTACAGTTTAGGCACTTCCATTCTTCTCGTTTGGCATTGGATTTGCGTTGCCAGGTTGTTTCAGAAAGTCCGGAACATGTAAAGTGAAGATTCCTATGGCATTTCCTGCAGGTTATATAACATCCGTCGGACGGCAATTCCTTCTGACACTTGTTGCACTTCATGACTCTCCTTTCTTCCTCTGGACAGCTGCAAAGATGGCGACGTCCTTTGTTCTGTACTCGTTAGCAACCGCGGTGTACGCTTCAATTTTTTTAGAACACTCAGATTATGGATTCCACTTGGCCGATTTCGATGAATTTTTTGTCACTGTCTTCAGCGTGACAAGTAGAGTTTCTTTATGACACTTTTAAATTAAAATCAGGAGTTAGAACCACATTAAAACTATAAAAACGGGACGAGCGATACGACCATGCAACCGTTCGTAAGCCTACACAGCGCCCTCTTTAATCATAATAATAATAATAATAATAATAATAATAATAATAATAATAATAATAAAAACATGGTCGAATCCGAGTGATCTACGGAGACTCACATGTTAAGTGAGACAATACGATGCAAGCTATAAAAACCAAGGTCATTTTTAAGATATGATACAATTTTTATTGTCGTTATGATGTTTCACATAAATATAGTGTAGTAGATAACGCCCTTGCATCAATGCTATATAAAAGTCACATTAATTTTTTAAAAAAATACATCCAAACTACAACATTCTCTGTAATTCAACCCTCTTTCTAGTCAGCAAATAAATTGTTTGGAAGTATCCAGGTAACTTTTATAACTAATTCTGATTAATCAATAAACATTTTACTCAGAATTTTACAAAATGGTTTGCAGCGTTATACCGCCTAATTTTCTACTGAAAATGAGGTACTATAACATTGCTCAGTTTTTTTTAATCATTAACATGTGATTCCAATTTCTCTTTTTCAGAAATTCAGATTTCGCGCGTTTGAAGTTCTTCCTAGATCCCAACGTTGTGCAGCATTCTTACAAGCCCAGATATGAGGTAAATATGCTCCATTACTATTTTTTTGCTTAACATCTTTGATATCCGCTGATTAATGTTTTATTCATTTATAATGAAATTTACTCTCTGAGTAGTATTTGTGAATATAACTATACTTGCTAAATTTATTCCAGTAGCAATCCCCTTGATAGCAAGACAACTTTCTTTCAGAATTTAACTTTTATTAAAGAGTTTATGAACAATTTTATAATTAACAAGATATTGATAGACAGAAACAGTTGGGATTAATAAACAGGATAGGTTATAAAAGGTACGTTATGTTTAAGATATTGCATTCAGCAATTTTTGATGAAAATATCCGAACTAACTCTAATAAAGTTAAAATAAATACTTTTAACAAATAATACGAGGGTTGATAGTGCATTTACCCATATATACATTTAATTCACCTCTTCCTGTGGGAGTGACTGATGATTACCTTTCATGTGGCATACACATTATTTACTTTAATTAAGTAATTTAATTATTTACTTTACATTAAGTATTTATTAATAAATACTTAAACAAATAATACGAGGGTTGATAGTGCATTTACCCATATATACATTTAATTCACCTCTTCCTGTAGGAATGACTGATGATTACCTTTCATGTGGCATACACATTATTTACTCTTCCCCTCAAAAACTTAAACTGAAATTTGAAAATCGATTTTTCTAATTAAAAGCATCAGAAAGTTACCAATGCGGTTTTAAATATCACAGTAACCAGGAGATCAGATTTGGGCAGAATAGTGTAAGTGAGGTCTTATCAAGGCCTTGTAAAGAGGCAAAATAGCATCCGTATATTAACATGTGAACGTTCGTTTCAACATTGCAATTATTTTTTGAGTTGTATTTGCAATCTTTGATACATTTCCCATGAATCTTAACTTACTATCTGCTAACACTTAAAGATCCCTAGCCACATCAGTTTCTTCTAGCATAATCCCACCAATATAATACAACATTGGATATCTAATCACGCCAAAACGAATGACTTTACATTTACTGACATTGAACTTGTCATCCATTTTCCCATGCCCACAATTCCAACCTATTCAAATCATTCTACAAGTAGTAATACTGCATATCAGCAGCATTCTTGATTACCCTTGCAAATTTTACATCATCAGCAAACAGCTGTATGTCTCTTGTCAAATCCTTCCCAATATCATTAATATACAGATTGAATAACAGTGGACCAAGCATTGATCCCTGTGGTATACCACTGGTTACCTTAAATCGTGCAGTTTATGCAACAGTCTACCATGCTGTATTCTGTCAAAAGCTTTAGCGATATTCAAAAGTGTCATAGTGTATCCATTTCCCTTGCTAGTTAAATGGTAACATTGTTATATAATGTGAGCAAGTTGACCTTTCCTCAGTAAACCAATGTTGCTCATCGCAAAATAGAGCTTCATTATCAACCCATTTCTGAATGCGAGCCCTGACCAATTTCTCCAAAATCTTCACCACCACCACTCCTGCGATAGTAGTTGGTTGATAGTTGGATATATCGCTCACTGCATGTTCAACTAATGAGTGGCCATTTTGTTAAAGCTATCAACATGGTGTACGCAATATTGAATTCACTGCTACCTCTTCACTGGATGAAGAAACTTAGATGTATGGAATTACTAGATATCCTTTCAATTCCTGCGGAATTTTTTCCTGTTCGGAGACCTATATTAAACAGCCTGGTCAAAGGAATAGCCAGTTCAGTTAAACTTTTAGCACGCACACGTGCTGACATCACATCAGTCCCTGTTGTCGAATTCTTATTCAATTTTTGCAACAGCTCTAGTACCTCGTCCTCATACACCTGAGTTTCTTCATCCAGTGAAGAGGTAGCAGTGAGCTCAATGTTGCATACTCAAGATTGATAGCTTTACAAAATGGGCACTCATTAATTGAACAGCCTCTTCTGTATGAGTTGCCTCACGCCATTTCCATTTATGAGTTATTCTTTCATATTCATTCTTTCTTTTACTTGCTGCATATCGATAGAATTATTGTGGGTTATCTTCAGCACGCAGTGTCAGTTTCTTTTTATACCCAGACTTTGCTTCCCGTACAACAGTTGTGACTATTCTAGCCTGCTGCTTATAATTTTCATAACGGACATCATCCTTATTCAATTCTTTCACATTATCCGTTTCTTACGAATTTCTTGCTTAATAAAGTTACACAACCATTTCGCAGTTGCATTACTGACTCCCACCCTATTTATTCTTCCAACTCTCGGGACACACTTCGATATCGCATCATTTAAGTATTGTTTAAATGCTTCCCAAGCACTGTCTCATACCAATTAACCAAAAATATAATTTTTTGTCAGGTTTAATTTAATTAATCATTGGCTCCTAATTACGCAGTAGTCTCTATTTTAAATTACTATCAGCTAAACCTAAAAATTTAAATGAGTTGATTTCTTATATTATTTTACTAGGTCTGATGAGATCTTTGCAATGCTTCATGATGATTTCACCGTCTCTTCAGGAAGTGCAAAACACCGGCTTTTTCCTGTTGTCACATCAGCCAAGAGAAGGACATTAATTGATCCAAAAACAAATATCGGTCTCTCGTTACTTATCGGATGCTCAGTTTCGTTTAAGAATCTAATCAACCATAGACAAATATCTAATGGACTATGAAATATCACGTGATTTATCAAAACATGTAAAGATAAAATTAATTCCAAGATTAAAACTGGCAGCGGATATAGTGAAGTTCTTTAATATGGTCACCGTATCAATGCGAAGTCTTTTTACATTATTAAGACAATCATTATTTCCTTTTCTCATTTACATAAAATAATAACAATTCCTGCCATATTTATCCCTTTAATCCTTTTATTAAAATACTTTCCGTGTGTGTGTGTGTGCGTGCGTGCGCGCGCGCACCCACACACCCATGAGGGATGTATAGAATATTATCATATAATGCAACTGCGAAATATTTTAATATTTACAACTGAAATATCATTATGTGTTTAGAAAGGTAATTATTTAATTCATTACTAACTTCGTATCGACAGTTTTCCTCAAAAAAAAAAAAAAATATATATATATATATATATATATAAAAGATCTGGTGAGATTTTGTGCTCGTATATATATGTGGATGGTCTGAAAGGGTCTTGGCCTAACAATGAAAAAACGAAATGAAAATAAATTTCAATTTTTTTTTATTTTTCAACATAATCTTCCTTAAGACTAATACATTTATTCCAGCGATCTTTCAGCGCCATTATCCCGTCCCTGTAGTGGTTTTTACTAAGATTTGCAAAATACCCCTCTACAACTGCAATCACCTCTTGATTCGAAGAAAAATGCTGACAGCGAGGAAGAGTTTTAGTTTTCGAAAGAGATAAAATGTCAGAGGTAGCCAAATCTGGAGAATAAGGTGGATGTTCCAACAATTCATAGTGCAGATCCCTTAATTTTCCCATTGGCCAAACACGTCTGTGGGTAGATACATTGTCATGATGAATGATTTATTTCTTCTGAAAACCGGATCTTTTCTCACGAATATTTTTCGAATGAATGAATCGTCTAATCTGATTAAAAGATCGGATTAATATTCCTCGATTATTGTTTTACCCTTTTCAAGATAATTAATAAACAAAATGCCTTTAGTATCTCAAAACGCCGATGCTATGACTTTGTCGTCTTTGCCGGCGCTGAACAACCGGCTTCTGTCCACTGCTGTTTGGACTCTGGTGTGTACCGTTTAATCCAAGTCTCATCCATAGTAAGAAATCTAGGCACAAAATTATTTTTATTCTTGTTAAAACGCTCCAAGCATTGTTAAGAAATTTTCATGAGAGTGCGTTTTTGATCTGCTTGTGAGGAAGCACGGCACCCATCTTGTGCAAAGCTTATTCATTTGCTTATTCTTCATGAAAAATATATCCTACAGGTTCTTTTGAAATGCCTATAGTCTCAGCAATTTCAGGCACTTTGACTCTCAAGTCATCCAATACAATATCCTGCACTGATCAATGATTTCTGGTGTTGTTACTCTTTTTTGGACATCCTTCACGTGGATTAGCTTCAAGGCTAGTCCTGCTACGTTTAAACTCGTCAGCCCATTTCTTAATTGTCGAAAACGAAGGAGGAGTGCCCATAAACGTTTATGAACTTCGGATGAATTTTTAATGACAGTTAACGAAGGTTTAACGACAGTTAAACTTTCTTTTACAAAGAATTTTATAACAGCAGGATACACAATTTTATCCATTTCAAGGGATAAAATTGAGTATCCTTGATAAAATTGAGATAAAATTGAGACAACACTTTGGCTTCCAACAGCTGTATAAAAAAATCTACTTGATACTAATTGATAGAATTACTTGCAATTTCACATGGATGTTTATGACAGATGTACCAACTTAGAGGGAAAAATCTTATATATATATATATATAATTAGTTTGAATGACTATATACCGAGAATGAAAAAACAACAAGGTTTAATATTAAGATACAAGTAGTTTCGTTGAATGATTCAACTTCTTCAGGTATCACAGGCAAAGAATTACACAAAAAATGACATAGACATGATAAAATTACATCAACAGATCTAGTATAAAAGACAGCATTTTAAAAACAGAAATGCGAGCTTGAGGTCTAAATTAAAGTTGACTACGTGCGTGAGCTGCCACGATTGCGCCAATACTGAACAGAGGTAATATGTGCGTCAGAGAGATTGAAGCTAAGGCTGTTATTAATATGGGATGAATGTAGTGAAATTTCTCTAGATTCGACGATCTTTCTTTCGAGTTCATCACAACACACATGGATATTAGACGTTTTTGGCCAGTCTACGAGGTGTTGGTGGCCTTCATCCGAGTTAATAGAGAAGAGAACGTGGCTAGAGAGTGCTAGCTCTGGTCCTATTGTAGGAAATGTCTCTCTGGTGTTCTTCCATACGCAAAAGGATGGATTTAATATGGTTGTAATATGGTCTGGCTGTAATATGGTTTTACACATTCACACAAAATCTTGTAGACTCCTGGATACTGAGTAGGGAGATGTTTCACTTTAGGTTTACTTAGTATGGAACGAAGTTTTGGAAACGTAGTGAAGGAAGTTCTAATGTTAACAACAGCCTTAGCTTCAATCTCTTTGACGCACAAGGATGGATTTAGCTGTCTGGCTGTAATATGGTTTTCCACATTCACACAAAATCTTGTAGACTCCTGGATACTGAGTAGGGAGATGTTTCACTTTAGGTTTACTTAGTATGGAACGAAGTTTTGGAAACGTAGTGAAGGAAGTTCTAATGTTAATAACAGCCTTAGCTTCAATCTCTCTAACGCACACATTGCCTCTGTTCAGTATTGGCGCACTCGTGGGAGCTCACGCACGTAGTCAACTTTAATTTAGAACACAAGCTCGCATTCCTGTTTTTAAAATGTACCATTGTCTTTTATACTAGATCTATTGATGTAATTTTATCATGTCTCTGTCATTTTTTTTTTGTATAATTCTTTGCCTGTGATACCTGAAGAAGTCGAATCATTCAACGAAACTAGTTGTATCTTAATATTAAACCTTGTTGTTTGTTCATTCTCTGTATATGGTCATTCAAACTAATTTTATATATATATATATTGTTATATATATATATATATATATATATATATATAACAAAATTGGCGAGACCATACAGTCGAAGTATCAAGGGATGAAGTGACCTAAGAGAAAGCCGAATGTTTCTTTGTAACTCTAAGGTGGTTTTTAATAACTTATTAGTTCTATTGTGTAGTTCCATCGTAGGGTCATTAGCAATTTCTGAGTATGTATCACTATTTAAAAGTTCCAAGATTTTATTATGGTAATCAGACTTGTTTAAGATGACAGTTGCATTCCCTTTGTCTGCCGGAAGGATAACTATGTTACTATTATCTTTTAAGGACTTGATAGCTTTCCTTTCAGAGTAGGAAATTTTGTCAGGTGGAGGTCTAGCTTTATTTATAGAGAAAATTGGTTCCATACGGAGGAGGTTAGCGTCTTTGTCTTAGGTCACTTCATCCCTTGATACCTCGACTGTACGGTCTCGCCAAGATTCACAAAAATAACTGCCCACTCAGACCTATAGTTGAGGGCATACACTCTCCCATTTATAATCTCTCCAAATTTCTAGCGAGTTTTCTAAGAAATCTTTCTGGAATTTCCTCTTCACATATTAAAAACTCTGCAGATTTTGTTTCTAAAATCAAGGACATCAAACTTAAAAAAACAGATTTAATGGCCAGTTTTGATATTGTTTCTCTCTTTACAAATGTTCCTGCTCAAGACGTTTTCGATCTTCTCAAGAACAAATTATCAAAAAAACTCTTTGCTCTTCTCTCCCATTGCATAAAGTCAGGATACTTCAAATATGATAACAAGATCTACTTACAAAACTCAGGTCTGGCTATGGGCAGCCCACTCTCTCCGATTCTTGCGGATATATTTCTCAACGATTTTGAAGAAAAAGCTATTAACTCCTTTCACTTTAAACCAAAAGTCTGGTACGCTATATTGATGATATTTTCCTCATCTGGGAAGACGGTGTCAATAACCTCTATTTATTTTTAGATCACCTAAACAAGTGCCATGAAAAAATCTCTTTCACCTTAGAACTGGAATCAGATGACTGCCTTCCCTTTTTAGACCTCAAACTTACCAGATGTGCTGAGAGCATTAAAATCTCAATTTTTAGAAAGCCTACTCATACTGACAGATACCTTCATGCTTCCTCCCATCATTATCCCCCACAAAAATGTGGTATTATTTCCACTTTAGCCCACCGAGCCAAATCATTACTTATAGAAGAAACAGAAATTGAAAATGAACTCCGTTTTCTTAAAAAAACGTTTATTAACAATGGTTTCTCTCCAAAGAAAATTGACAAATTTCTTTCCCCCAGGCACTCAACTACTTCTGAAGATTCCTCTTCCCCAAGAGCCTTCATCTCCTTGTCTTACATCAGCTCTCTTTCACCAAAACTGGCCAAGATTCTCAAGAAATTCAACTTCAAAACGTGCTTCACTACGCTTCCAAAACTTCGTTCATTACTTAGCAAACATAAACAGAAACATCTTCCTACTCAGTTTCCAGGAGTATACAAGATTTTGTGTGATTTCGGAAAGCCATACTATGGACAGACTGCTAAATCCATCCTTCTACGTTTGGATGAACACCGTAGAGATATCTCCTATAACAGGACTAGAGCTAGCGCTCTCTCTAGCCACGTTCTCTTTTCAGCTAACTCAGACGAAGGCCACCAGCACATTGTAAACTGGACTCAAACTGCTAACATCCATGTGTGCTACGATGAACTCGAAAGAAAGATTGTTGAATCTAGGGAAATTTCTCTAGATTCCTCTCATATTAACAACAGCCTGAGTTACAATCTCTCTGACGCACACGTTGCTTCTGTTCAGTACTGGCGCACTCGCGACAGCGCGTAGTATTCGTTTGTTTGGAACTCATACTTGCATTTTTTTCAAACACGCTACTGTTTTTTATACTTGTTCTGTTAGTACAATTTTAAGTCTCTGTATTTTTTTATATACTTCTTTGATTGTGATACCTGAGGATGTTCATGTAACGAAACTAGTAAACTAGTAGTATCTTTTTTAAATATATCTTATCATCTTTTCTCTCGGTAATAGTCATGAAACCTTTATATATATATATATATATATATATATATATACACTAATTATATTATGTAGCAAATATTTTTGAATTGAAATTCTATTGTTTTCTAATATTTTATATTTTTAACTTTCGCTTTATTAAAAATGGTTTTGTTTCATTTTCCCAGATCACTGTGTTCGCTTATATCGGAGGTTATCTTGCATTATGGCTGGGAGTGTCTCTGATTGCCATCATTGACCTTCTCCAAAGCACACTGTTAGTCATAATATTCTGGTTCCGCTCCAAACTGGGCAATCGTATGAGAAGGGAATGACATGATTAAGATAAAAGAAAGTAGAAAATAGTTTTGCTTGAGATAGGCTAGCAAAATATTCTTCCCAAGTTAGACAAGAAATGATGCTGGAACAATCCTTCATCAATGTTATTTAAAACGCCGTGATTAATATCATATTTTACGAGAATATATTAGTCATTCCCCATAATTCCACACAATATTTCGACATTAACACTGTCTCTTAAATATACCTAACCAAACTCTATTTTCATGATTTCATGAGTTAATGTAATTTTTGGATATTACTACACAATAAAATCATATTGTTTTGATCTAACTTGGTTTTCGTCTACCTTTGTCTCTGCTACCAGCTACGCATACCGGCCTCTGAACCGGCCTTTATGTAGATATACGTAATTACACAGACATAATTGCATCTTCGCATGTTCTAGGCAACTATTTAAGAATGCTGCTGGTCAGTAATCTTTAATAGTGTTGATCACAATGGGAAAAACAAAGGTTCTTTCGCAGTTCGATAAAGGGCTAAGTGAGTGCATTTCTGGCTGGAGCTACGATTTTGTCTGACTAGTATCTCAAAGGGTGAGGTATTCTGGCCGTTTATTCGGTGGAAGAATAACCCACATTGTATGTATAAGGAGCGTAATTGTGGCCCTAAGGCAGTCTGTCAGGAATGAGATCACAGCCGTCTGAGAAAGCTTATGTAGATAAACAGAACTTCCAGTGCATCAACAAACACAGAGGATCAATCAATATGAAAAATGATGAAATCACTCCGTTCAAAGCGTTTTACATTTCCTCCAATCCAAGGTGAATCTAATGTTGTCTACAACGACGAGAAAAAAGCTGAAGCATTTGCTGACAGTTTAGAAAAAGAATGCAGCCCCAATTATATCAATACAGATATAAATTTCATAAGTAAAATTCACACCCAAGTGCGTAAAATAACTCAAAATGCCTCATTCCAATCCAATAACAAATCAGTGTCACCAACAGAAGTATATGAGATTTTAAGAAAACTAAATAACAAAAAGGCTCCGGGTCCAGATGGAATAACAAACAAGGCACTCAAGTTACTTCCCCGCAAAGGGGTTATGCATCTAGTAGCCATCATTAATGGCATCCTCCGGCTAAATTATTTTCCACAGCGATGGAAAATTGCCGACGTTTTCCTAATTCCCAAACCTGGAAAAAATACACAGTCTCCTGAATATTACAGACCAATCAGCCTTCTTTCATGCATAGGTAAGATAGCCGAACGTGCTATTCTCACACGAGTTCAAGAGGCAGCAGATATCAACCATATCATTCAAGATGAACAATTCGGCTTTATGAAATATCACTCCACAACGCTACAAATTTACAGAGTTATCGAACATATAACCCAAGGGTATGAATGGCACCAACACCCTGGCGCAGTTTTCATGGACATCACTCAGGCATTTGATAGTGTCATCATGGACTAATTTTTAAACTACACAAAGTTGGTATTCCATTGCCACTAGTTTTACTTATCAAATCATATCTAAATAACAGAAAATTTAAAATAAAACTCAACGGTATCAGATCCACAGAGAGGATAATCACGGCCGGAGTCCCTCAAGGCTCTCTGCTATCTCCCCTACTTTTCTCCATATAAATGGCAGATCTCCCCAAACTGTTTCCAGCTATCACCGCTCTGTATGCCGACGACACAATCATTATAGCCAGATCCCTCCGTCCACACCTGGCCACAATCAAGCTGCAGAGAGCATTCAATGAATTGGAGGATTGGTACACCAAATGGCGTATCGCAATTAATCCAAACAAAAGCTCTGCAGTACTTTTCACCAGACGTAAAGCAGAACCGAATACAAGCATACAAATGTTTGGTAAAATCATCCCTTGGCGCAATTCTACCAAATATCTGGGAATTCATCTTGATAGATGTCTAAACTTCAAGTGACATATGGACAGTGTTGCCAAGTCAGACTATAGCACAGCTATATCCACTTTTGAATAGGAACAGCTTCCTAAGCATAAGCAACAAAATCCTCCTTTTCAAATCGGTAATCAGACTGCAACTAACTTACGCCTCTCCAACCTGGGGTCACACGACTAAAAGCAACATCAACAGACTTCAGATAATACAGAATAAATGCCTAAGAATGGCATTTAATGCCCCATGGTTCTTCAGAAACATCCAGTTACATCAAGAAGCCAATCTTCCAGATATTAAGACTACATGACAAGCATTGCGGAGAAATTCTTCATGATCACGGATAATCACCCAAATCAGCTAGTTCGACAGGCAGCGGACTACAAGCCCTCAGATCGTTTCAAACATAAAAAACCGAAATCCTCCATCGCAAGAGAAAGCTGATACAGCCTCAATGCTCACAATGAGCTGGTAAATTACCCACAATCTAAAATCCAGATGAAAGGATAAAGAGTCAAGGACTCAGTCCATCAACCAATTAAGTTGAAATCAGTTGACCGAAGTATTTAATTAAGTCTTTTTTATATAATGAAAACTGTGGTGAATTGATCACCAACAACGCACGTATAACCACAGTGATTAGTTTTAATACGTAAATATTTCATCCCAAGTATCTTGGGACATCATCAGTGCCGTAATTCAAACAATACTAGGATTAACATACAGTTAGGGCGCATGATTACAATGGAATCTCAATATGCGTGCAGTAACGTGTTATAGAAGTAAATTAAAATATAACTGAAAAAAAAAAAATTCCATTGGGAAAAGTCGAAACTTTTACATAGATCTTTATTTAAACATGAACGTCTATATAAAGAAAGTGCTGAAGCCCTACTACACAGACCAAATTTAAACCGCAACGACGTTCTTACTATTCCTCAAGTATGGGAAATTGTCATACAAAATTGTGTAAAATAGTCTCTTTACATATGTTTTTTTTTTTTTCCTGTTATATTTTAATTTACTTTTATAACACGCTACTGCACGCATATTGAGATTCCATTGTAATCATGCGCTCTAACTGCTATGTTAATCCTAGTATTGTTTGAATTACGGCACTGATGATGTCCCAAGATACTTGGGATGAAATATTTACGTATTAAAACTAATCACTGTGGTTATACGTGTGTGTTTTTAGTGATTAATTAAGGCTGTTCTCACCGACCTTATGCCAGAGAATTGAAGAGGATCGTATTAGCAGTTGTCTATACTGAAGCCACTGTACTACATAAAGTTTCTGATTCAGTGGCTAGTACGTGTATAAAATACAGTGAAAAGTGTACTGCGTAAACATTCAATCTTTCCACACTTCCAGGAATGCGACGACCTGCGTGCCATTTGCACCGGTAAAAACTCGCAACACATCTGGAGCATATCTGAGGAATATGTATCTGCTCTCTCGCGCACACACTAGCCAACAAGCTAGCCGAAATTCTATCCATCGAAAATTATTTTGTCTGCAACAGAGAGAGTGTGTGCGTGTCATATTTTATACAGATTGCTGTAATTAAGAAAACGGCAAATTCATAAAGGGTTACTAAAACATTGAAAAAATTAGAAATTCTGCTAGAATTAAAATATATATAAAAAACGATCATTCTTTCATGTATAGCCGTTTCTTGTACCCCACCGGAATTGAACACTTGGTTATCATGCTTTCATAAATCAGGGTCTGAGAATTATTATGTGGACTATGTGTGAAATATTGAAACTGATTCAGTTTCTAAATATTCGAAATAAAAAATCAGAGAGATTAAGAGAGAGCATTTATAGCATTGTAACTGATTTCAGAAGTGATCGTTTTCCACAGTTATCGATTTCGTTGTGCTGTATTAATCTCCGAAACGGCCGTCTATAGACGTCGAGCTAAATCTGGATATGATTCAGTATAAATTCAGATAAAATATAAATAATTTCGATATTTATCGAAATTATTTATATTTTTGTTTTCTCTTTTTATTGTACAATACAATTTTAATGTCTGGAAAAATAAAAATCCTTGCATAATTTCTTCACTTAAATTTCTTTCTACGCATTTTCTTTGTTCTCGAATAAATTAATTCACGATAATTATTTGAAATATTATTTTAAAAAAGAAAAGAAAACCGGCTGCCGACGTTCCAGATTATATTATTTTTGTTTAAAATCATCGAAATCGAATAATACTTTACAGATTTCCTTTAATCGACTTTGCTTTATAGAGAATAACATGAAATTCTTTAATCATATCACTAACTTTTTTCTTTATATAGCAATCTATGGTTCTTTGTACTTTCACTTTCTTGGTTTCCTTGTATAATTGGTCATTACAAAATGAAATTAACAGTTATGATTTCAACTTATATTTATATATTTTCTGCGTAATTCAGATATTATACTCCGTTTTTTTAAAGTAAGCGATACATTTGCTTATTTTTATCATTCAAAATATGTATATGTGTATGCATCAAATGTGAAATTCCATATTTTCACAATAAAATTGAACTTTATTTCGCCTTTAATAGTCCCCCCCCCCCCCTGCTGCATCACTATCACACACGCGAAAACTGTTATGAAATATAGGTACAGTTTTTATTTAATTAGTTATTTTTCTCCAGTAATTGTTCCATATAACTTAAATTTTTCGACACTGAAACTATGTGGCGATTATTATGAATCAGAAAATATACATATTTTTTCCTGATTACCATAAATCACGAAATTATGTGATATTCGGTAATAGGCGAAATTAATATTTAAAATCACTGTCATCTTATAAATGCAATATTCAAATGAATGTACTGTTTCCATTTCATCTTGAAGGCGAATTTTTAAGTTCTTTTTATAAGCCAGAATGATATTTTTGTATTTTCGAAGGAATAAAATATAAGAGGAATTGGAATACTCTTTCCATGTCCTCTTGAACTGGAAAGAGTATTCCAGGTAAACTATTTCACCAAAAGAATGAAAAAATAATAAAATAAAATTCATAAATATAATATATAAATATTAACTTGAACATTTTC
Organism: Typopeltis vanoorti; assembly: GCF_054136105.1. NCBI lineage: Eukaryota > Metazoa > Arthropoda > Arachnida > Uropygi > Thelyphonidae > Typopeltis > Typopeltis vanoorti. The sequence goes on along the minus strand of NC_143565.1, from coordinate 57,903,286 downwards.
TCCATGTCAACACTCAACATTGATGTGATATGGATTCCAAATTTCTTGTTTCGGAGATTGTAATATATATATATATATATATTACAAAGGTTTGTAATAAAAAAAAAAATTCTGTTACAATGAAGTTTGAAAGAATTAACAATATTATTACTACCTTATTTCTGTTTCTCGTGCGGAATAAAAAAGGTAAAATGGCACTCATATAATTATATCAGATGTTTTAATGACAAAAATAGTAAGAAAAAAATCATTTGCACTTTCTTTTTAAAACACAAAGAAAGAACATTGGAAATTCAGCCAATGAAAAAGAAAATACTACATATTTTGTTCTGTTATATGAATTTTTTTTTTCTTGTAGTACAAAGAACAAATCACCGAATATAACATGGGGTATGCAGGGGGGTGGAATATGGAAATTGGCTACATTATAACGAATAGAGAAATCATGTCAGAAAAAATTATTCACGTAAGATTCTAATATCAGCAGACATAACATTTTCTTCTAGGTTAGATAACTAATGTAGCTAAACCTTTGCTACTATTTTACAATAAAATGAATGTGTTCCCCAAGTAATTTACGTTTGTAACAGTTGTCGTGCGAATAATTTATAAAATAAATTCTCTTAAATATCTGCACATTGAATAGGTCTATACCCCCCCCCCCCAAAAAAAAAAAGATTATGAAACAAATATGCACCTTTTCTTTTAAAATAATTCAAATCCTCTTTTTGAAGATAATTGTATCAAATAATTTAATATTTTTCCATAATAAAAGTGAAACTGATCATTATAAATTAAGAAATTATTTTGCATAAATAATGTATTAGCATGTAAAATGTCAGTATTTCTGTAATCAACAATCGAAAAGGAAACAAGACATTCTTGATTTATTCTGCACTATATCAAACTGTGCAAATAAGAAGTTAATCGGGTGATATGCAAATTAATAAAAAAACAACATTAATTCGATCTCAGTGACCTCTAACGGCATAATGTCGAAACACCGTACAATTCATGTCAGTCAATCGCCTTATCAATCACTGCGTTAAATTATGCCACATATAACGAAAATTACTTAAATACACTCAAATTGCTTAATTGATAGCGTTTGTGTGTCAAAAACACTAAAATAACGCATTTGTGCACTTTTGTAAAAATTGCATTTTTTCGTGTTTTCTCTTCAAAAAAAAGCTTGATTTTCCCATACCTGGTTGCATTACAGCTCAGATCGGCTGTTACTCACTGGGAAATGCTTATATCGCTACGTAAATTTTTCTGTAGCTATATAGAAGTGCTAAATATCAAACTGTTCAAATAAGAAGTTAATCGGGTGATATGCAAATTAATAAAAAATTCAACATTAGTTCGATCTCAGCGCCCTCTAACGACATAATGTCGAAACACCGTATAATTCACGTATACTATGTCAATCGATCGCTGCGCTAAAAGAGAAGAAAATCTCCAACTCGTACTCCGAGGAGTAATGGAGTTAATCTCCACAAAAGAAATTAATACTAATCTTCAAAACTGAGGCTTCAATTAAATTCAATTAAATTCAACCGTAGGCACAGAACAAAACAGATTCTTCTTCCCCCTCCTTAGTTTTAATTAAAATTAGCAAAAACCAGCGACCTCTGTCCGAACAGTTTGTGACTTAGTTATAAAAACAGCAGCCTTGAAGTACAAATCAACATTTTGATTTGTTTGGCCACATTCTATTCCAGCAGACACTATACTAGCTATCACTGAAAGTTCAGACGGAGCGCACCGTAAACCCACCTCACCACCCGCTAACAGCCTCTAGTACAGATGAAATGATTAAAGTCAAGAACTTCCTTTCACAAAAGAAGCTAACGGGAGTGTGGGTACGTATAAGAGTTAGGTACCAGTGATGTTGATTCTGGTTATCGTAGATAGGGCGCTGTCAGCAAATATGCAAATTAGCCATGGCACAAAAAGCATAACACAAAGGCAACGGCGGTTCCGAGGGTACTTTTTATTATTATTGGTGTTTTAGATTTATCACAAGACGCTCTTCCGTGATTTTACTTATAGACTTGACGTCGTAAAGGTAAGTTTTTTACTTTCATTTTTTGAATAATTTTAAATCAGTTTTTTTTTTAAATCATCCTTGACAAATATGATAGTTTCCCACAGACAATTTCCAAGATCTGAGTCCGGAAGTCGGGTGAAGTAACAGTTGTTATGGACATGAAAACAACGTAACCTAGTCTTTTGTGGGTGGTATAATGCTAAACTAACCGGAGGATCGTATCTCTCATCCAGGTATCTTGCGTTACAATTTGGAATCTCCCAATGTCGAAGTGCGATTATACAAACCATATTAACTCCAGTTGTGACAGAGTGAAGTGTGTGAACTGTTGCAGTCCTGGCCATAGCAGTACGCAACGTTCGATGTCATGCAAAAAATACAAAAGTATGTTACACGAGCGAGACACACCCATACACGAAAAAAAAAAAAAAAAAAAACTCCTATCACAAAAGAGAGCAACACTCCTCAGTCCTTAAAATAACGAAATTCCATGATTGCTAGGGGGGGAGAAATCCGCCATCCGAAAAGGGGAAGGGGGGGGTGTAGTCCCGCTGACAGCAGCAATCAGCAAATTAGCCGACTTGCTCAGATTACTCAGGGAGGGGAGAATGGAGGCAGTTAGAAAAAAGATAGTAGTACGACCCTCCCTGCTTCAGAATCCTCGGCCGAGAAGGACTACGTGAAAGTTTGGTAAAGAGAACAGTACTACAGAAAGGTGCAAAGAAACTGAACATGAAATAGTAAAATTGACGACACCAATATTAATGAAGTTAATTTCCGTTTTAGTCTCTTGAAATAGTGCAGCAGTCAAAAGAAGTGCAGTTGTACAAAATTCATGCGGTATTCATAATTCTGAGGTATTCATAAGTCTTGACCAACTTTGAATGGGGGAAAATGGAGTACACTTCAAGGCATACCGGAATCCTAAAGGAGGGGCGCAATACCATTTGTCGGTATGAGGGGAAGGTAAGCTGAAAATGAAATTTGATCTTCCTTTTACTTAAAGAGCCAGTAGTTTTAAACCTAAATTCTAGCTCATAAGAACAAGGGAAAGTTCAAAGTGAACCTGGGCTGCAAAGGCCAAGGGCAACTGAAGATGAGGGCTCACAGGCGTTGAACATTCCATTTATACGGACTACATATCAGCGCATATTATTACGAGACACCTCCAGGGAGTTAAAGGACTCGTCGTGAGAGGGCACACTACTCTACTTCGCCTAATACATCTCACCCTCTCCTCTCACTTCTCCCATCAACACTATCTATCGCCATCACCACCACCAACAACAGCATTTTTTGTCTGTAAATTGCGTGTGTTATGAACACACGATTCCCAATTTGCTCTAAAGCGATACAAGTAATGCTAAGATCGGGAGAGACAGCCAGGAGACATGTAATTATTCCTCTAATTTTTGTGAAAGGTACACTTATGGTGGAGGTAGTGTGAAAATAGGACGCTTTTTCGCGTACACAGGTTGGTACGGTTTTTTTTTTATAATATAGTATTGTATTCAATTTGACCCTACAACGTTAAAGATATCAATATAACCCATTTGATATTGTGTTCGATAAGTACTTAATAAAAATGACAACTCTACAACATTAAATTTAATTCAGTTGTCGCAATATTGGTATTAAAACAAACATAACGGAGGAAAATGCATGCTTGATAATGTGAATAATACAAAGATTGACAAAGGGATCCGAAAGACGATTGAGAGTGACTATGGAAACTACCCGCGTTATTTATTTTAATTGATAATATGTCATTGCTTTAAAATATTAAAATTCGATTTTACACACAAATAATGTTTATGGCCTTTTCAATAAAACCGTATCATATTTTTAATTTATTCTGCAACAATTCATTGAGCATGCCGGAGACTACTGAGCGCCAATACTAACTCGATAGAAATTGTTATCGGTATCGAACAATACCAGACACAATAGTCAGAGCCGCGCTAGGGTCTTTGCCGCCCACATGCAATTTCTATATAAAAGCACCCGTAACGATCCGGGCGTGTGTGGTTCTTTTACGATAATAAAAATTTTAATTACTTGAAATTTCTTAAATTTTGACAGAACAGCCACACGTTGGTTCGCTAAATGTAACGAACCGGGGATGTTGACTAGGCAAGATAATCGTTAAAAACCCGAATCAAAAAATTTTCAAAAGTTAAAGCAAATTTTGATAAAACCACTTCACTGTAATCGTTGAATATAATCATACAGGGATTATAGCCTTCTCACCAACCCGAATCGGTAACAAAATTAAAATGAATTTTAATTAAAGTTAAAATTTATTTGAACTAAAGTTTAAAAAATTCTTTCATATTACAAGTTACTAAATTCTTAGTAACTTGTTAAAAATTTTTTAATAATTTTTATAAGTGGCACTATCTTTTAGGAAAATAAAAGAAACTCAAGATAGATGAGAAAATAAGAAAAGAATTCGGAAATAATTAGAACATTTAATATAAGTATTCAAAAATAACATCTTTACATAAATTAAATTACATAAATATACTTCAAATTTTTAAAATTAAAATTTTAAGTATTATAATTACAGCTATTTTGCCTGCTTCAGTTTAGGAGTACCCCTGTTTGAATGTCATTGGCTATTTACTCATGGATTCTTAGGGCATTATGAGTGTAGATGTACTAAAAAGTATATGTAGCCTAAGGAATAGAAAATTGCACATACCTTTTTCTGGGTGTTGTGGCTTTTCCTCTGTCTGCGATGTCGAAAACTGCAGAGTGTGTGTGGGGGGGGGGTAGGCAGTTTGGTAGAATAAGTTAGAAAAACCCGGGTTTTTTCGTAATATATAGAAACATACCCTTTTATATAGGGTGGGGAAAAAGTGAAAGGGTTAATTTTTTAAAATAGGGAGGGGGAAGGGGAAATTCCTTGGTAGCCAAAATTTAGCTTTTTGCAGATCATCTGATAAATTATATGAAAAGAATAACTTATTTAATTTTTTAAATTAGTCGAACTGTTTGCTATGTTTGTTTGATCCCGCTATGGAAACTCATGTTGAAAGGGCCCTTTCCCCCTCCCTATTTTAAAAAATTAACCCTTTCACTTTTTCCCCACCCTATATAAAAGTATATGTTTCTATATATTACGAAAAAACCCGGGTTTTTCTAACTTATTCTACCAAACTGCCTACCCCCCCCACACACACACTCTGCAGTTTTCGACATCGCAGACAGAGGAAAAGCCACAACACCCAGAAAAAGGTATGTGCAATTTTCTATTCCTTAGGCTACATATACTTTTTAGTACATCTACACTCATAATGCCCTAAGAATCCATGAGTAAATAGCCAATGACATTCAAACAGGGGTACTCCTAAACTGAAGCAGGCAAAATAGCTGTAATTATAATAGTTAAATAAAGAGGAGTAACATGGGAGTTTTCCCAGAAATAATATACATATACTTAAAATTTTAAGGTTTTTGATTTCATATTCACAAAATTAGAAATAATGGTTTTAACGTCTAATTTCGCACATATATCATTTCAATAGCTATTAATATTAACATTTTCAAACTAACAAGCCTTTTGTGACACACTTGTTCTTAAGTAGGTTTTAATCAATTTCAACTTGGAAAAGGAACGTTCACCGCTCGCTACACTAACAGTTAAGGTTAATAGTATTCTTAAAGCAATTGAAAAGTTGGGGAAGGATAAATTATTGGACATAATAAAATTAAGAATATCGAAAAGGCTTTTGAACATTTCAATTATTCTTCCGAAAAATATCCCGGAAAGCACATAACTCGTCATAGTTCTATTGCATTTACGTCTTTATTGTCGCCGTCCTTCAAGAGAATCTCTAAATCGTCACAATATTTTCATAAATCTTCGTTATTAATTTGTAGTAATCTATACAAGAAATTGAAATTATCATAATGTTTTTAGTTGTTCAAAACGTTATATTAAGGAACACATTGAAACCTCTAAATTTATCTTCTGGCGATTGTGGCGTTTCGTTATGAAGCTCGTAGTCAATTTGTCATGTCTTCTTTCGTCGTCGAACTTCCGTACCAGTTTTAAATTCTTGTTCTCCATCCACCTCTTCACTCAGTTATTTTGCCGTTTTTAGAACTTCTTAAAAATTTGTATCTGATCGATACTCTTGTAAGAATATTTTCGATAGATTCTAAAGCAAGTGTAATGTTCATATTTTGGTATTGAAGCATTTTACTCACAGGGTTTATTCTGTTAAGTAAATCATGCCAAGTTATAAGATAGCAAATAAATTTGTAGTCCTTTATTTTAGCACATAATGTTTGTACTTCATGCTGAGTTTCTTTATTAATATTTTCTTTATTTAAAATTTCGAAAAGTGCATAGTAAATTTCTCCTGATATCATAGAAGGCGGATTGCATTAATTTTACTTTCCGATCGCGTTTCTGATGGCTGTTTCAATGTTAATTTTTTTACAACTTTAAAAGGATTGCCCAACGTTTGTAACACAATGAAAAGAAATTGTATATTTCTTGAATAATTGCAAATAAACTAGTTGTATCTGCATTCACTTTGTCTGCATCGTTAATGATTAAATTTAGAGTATGAGCAGCACATGTCACGTAAAAAGCTGAAGGATTTTTGTTCAAAAGCAAATTTTGGAGCCCATATTTTTTCCCTTTCATATTTGCCCAATTGGCATAGGTTGACCTCACACATTCAGAATATTCCATTTTTACAGCTGTTCCATTATTGTTGCACATAAACCACGTCCTATGTAATCTGATATATCTGCAAAACCTAAAAGGTTTTCCCTGATTTTGACAATTCCATTGTCACAGGAAACAAAGCGAATAATCATAATGGTCATTTCTTCTGTTTTACTTGCATCAGGTATGCAGTCTAAAATTATGGAATAATATTTAGATTTTCGAATTGATAATAAAATTGTATCCCTAATTGCATTACTTAAAGTTTCCAATATTTCATTTTGACTGTCTTTCTCAAATAATATACCCTATTGTTTCGTTGTAGGGCCCTTTCAACATGAGTTTCCATAGCGGGATCAAACAAACATAGCAAACAGTTCGACTAATTTAAAAAATTAAATAAGTTATTCCTTTCATATAATTTATCAGATGATCTGCAAAAAGCTAAATTTTGGCTACCAAGGAATTTTATAATTTCAATCAAGCGTTCTAAAACACTCGTCCAATGGTTTCTTTTCCATTTCATACATGCTTTGAGTCTGGCAATCAATAGTAGTTTTGTTTTTTTAAAGTTTTATCAGGTTCCTTCCATTTTAAGAAATTTTTCGTGTGAGTTAAACTAGTCTCATGTCTATTTAAAGTTGTACTTGCATTTCTCCAATCTTTATAACCTACAAGACTTAGTAGGTGATTCAGTCGATTAAGTAGGTGTGACAAGTTTGCAACAAAAGCAAAAAACAGAATTTAAAGTTTCGGAATAAATGAGCCATGTTCTTGGCATGAGCCATTTTAATACATGTCGCCAATTTCAATTAAAAATTGGCCCCATTTCAATTAAAAAACTCCGTGATTTTTCATCAATATTTCCCCATTCACCTGGATCTTCTAAATTTCCAGAGACTAACAATGTGTTAGTTTTGTGGTCAACTACAACTAAATCTTGTTGTAGTTGACTAAATCCTAACTATTTTTCACTTAAATCATGTTCAATTATCTTGTTCAATAGTTGCAATAGTACTTTCATAAAAACTGGGTGATGTGCACGGTTCTTCAACTCTGATTTCTGATGTATCGAGTTGGCTACAATCTGCATCAGAATATTTTAACAAATTTATTAAGAGCCCCAGTTTGTTTCTTAACATCTGCTTCTTTCGCAGCATGATGCTTACGATTCTGTGCACCGGATAACTTTTTTTTTAATTTTTGATTCAATTTCTATTTTATACCCACAAGAAATTATTACACAACACGACACAAAGACGAAATAATAGTCAGTACTGCCCTACTGTCAGTAGCCTACTGAGATGCGTACCATATGACTGGTTAACTAGCAACAAATATTTTGTAAGAAAATTCGTTTCTGCTCATAAAACCCGTTCACCATTTCACTTTAGATAGACTGCAGTAGACGTAGAATTCTGCAGGCAAACGTTTAGCCTGCTCTCGCTACAAAATTGTAAACAGCACGCTGATCAAAGAGGTGGCAATATACATTTTTTTAAAAATTTTTATTTGGTGTATTTGGCCTTTTTTATTTTAATATTGATCATTCTAAGAATTGTTTGTTTTTATGATAAAAATTTTGTTTCTTAAAAATTAACTTATGAACTGTTTTCTGGCAGCGGCACCCCATCGTAGTGGCACCCGCATGCACCGCATACTCTTCATGCCCGCTTCCGCCAGCCCTGACAATTGTGACCCTATGCACATAATATTTGTTTACATGCACGGCTGTCCTTAGCAACGGAATAATCAATGGAAATATTTGTCTATATGAACTGTTTATTTCTTCACTGTTTAGAGTTTTCCAGCTGTAAAATGTCACACGGTGAGCAAAATGGTATGTCTATAGACATCTTGGGTAGCGTGGTTAATAGCCAATTAAATTGACTAAGAATGTCAACTTCAGCTTAAGAAAATAGAAGATAATCTGTATTATTTAAACTTTCGCGATAATTTAAGTTTATTTAATCGATAGCTTAAATAGTATATATGAAAATTAAATATTATTGTTAGGAGATATATAAGAATGTCATAGAATGATTGTAAAACAATGCAATGCTTCCTACTTTGACATTTCTACAAAACTGGCCATTGTCTCTCAGCAAGACAATGCACTCTGTCACAAGGCTGATGCTGTAATAACTGCGTAGTTATATATATTTAAAAAGAATTGAATGACTAGAACCCCGAGATATAAGTAAAAAGGTTTTAATATAAAAACACGACTAGTTTGGCTTGTAACAGCCTTCATAAATATATTTATATATATTTATGTATATTATATATATATATATATATATATATATATTCATTTTTTAAATTAACTGACTTAAACCCAAGAATTATAACACAATGACATTTATTTGAAAAAAACGCAACATGTTTCGTCAAAAATGACTTCTTCAGGCGATAAGAACATAGAAAGACAATAAAAGACACTTAAATTAACATTGACACACTCTAAAGCTATACAACTATAAAGCCATAATATTCGACTGTAAATTACAGTTATGAGCTTGAACTACAGTCCGAGTTAAAGATCCATTGTTGTACACCTGTGCGTGTGTGGAATCACGCGATCTCCAGTATCTAATAGTAGAGTTGAAAGAGTGCCAAATTATAGCTAAGATTATTATTCAAATGAAAAGCAGCCTGTGTAGCTCAGTGGATGTGGCGTTTGCATACCACCGCACTTGGCCGCACGAAGGAAGACTTGGTTTCGAGTCTAGTCGCCGACTAGAGGAAATTTGTCTAAGCCTTTTTTCGACCGGTTCCCGAGTTAGTCGATCTCTGGCACGGGCAAGCAGGTTTTTCCTCCCGGAAACTCGGGTTTTTCTTTCGTCCTGTAAACTCAAGAAAATCGACCGTAGAACCCACATTATTTCAGACATTAAATATATTGTGTTAGGGTTAGGGACCACGAGATGGCGGCACATTTGGGCCGTCTCTCTTCACTGCGTACCGCTTAATTAGTGATAGCCTTGGGCCATCTGTCTCTGATTGGGTACCAGTGGAGATTGAACTGCCCACTCAGTCTCCAAAAAGTTAGATAGGGCTAAATGGCCTCGCCTACTCCCCATATACGGGAATAAAAAGGCGTTAGCTGATTTTTTTTTTTTTGATGAAAAGGGTCTAAGGTGATTTCCCTTGACTCGACAATGCGGCGCTCTATTTCATCATGACTGATGTGTAGGTTTGAAGTCAATGTCCAATCTATTTCATGTTGGTGGCCTTCGTTGTTCGTGTTTATTGAAAGCGGGACATGGCCCGACAGAGCAGTAGCTCTGGTTCTCTTATAGGCAATGTCTCTCTGATGCTCTTCGAGACGTAGTAAGATAGATTTTTCTTACTACGTCTCGAAGAGCATCAGAGAGACATTGCCTATAAGAGAACCAGAGCTACTGCTCTGTCGGGCCATGTCCTGCTTTCAATAAACACGAACAACGAAGGCCACCAACATGAAATAGATTGGACATTGACTTCAAACCTACACATCAGTCATGATGAAATAGAGCGCCGCATTGTCGAGTCAAGGGAAATCACCTTAGACCCTTTTCATTTGAATAATAATCTTAGCTATAATTTGGCACTCTTTCAACTCTACTATTAGATACTGGAGATCGCGTGATTCCACACACGCACAGGTGTACAACAATGGATCTTTAACTCGGACTGTAGTTCAAGCTCATAACTGTAATTTACAGTCGAATATTATGGCTTTATAGTTGTATAGCTTTAGAGTGTGTCAATGTTAATTTAAGTGTCTTTTATTGTCTTTCTATGTTCTTATCGCCTGAAGAAGTCATTTTTGACGAAACATGTTGCGTTTTTTTCAAATAAATGTCATTGTGTTATAATTCTCGGGTTTAAGTCAGTTAATTTAAAAAATGAACATATCCCAACCCCGAGTTAATAGTACGTTTCATATATATAAACTTTGTAGGGTTAACATTGAATTGAATGACTCTTAACATTGTAGGGTTTCATAATTCGATACTATATATATATATATATATATATATATATATATATATATATATATATATATATATATATATATATATATACACACATAGAGAGAGAGAGAGAGAAAGGAATCTGCAAATTAATCAGTTTCATTATAGTCTGCATTTGTTTGTTGGAAGTGAGAAAGGTACGTGTAAAAATTTGATTAACTTGCCTATGCAAGTTAATATGATGAAAAAACAAACATTAATTTGCAGATTTTTCTTTACTTGCCACAATCGCCTAAGGCTGATATATTCAGTAGAAAGAACAAATATATTAATATTTTAAAAATATCCAACACTGTTCATCGCAAATATTTTGAATATGGTTATGATTACTATTTAATAAAGGCAATATGCAATTTTTAGGTCATGCTAAAAGAAAAGAAGAAAAAAAAAATGACAACCAACCAAAGCAATATCCTTAGTTTTTTACTGGTATAAGAAGAAAGCAGGTTCAACCGTAAGTACATTAAGAATATTTCAAATGCTAGTTTATTCTCCGTTCATTAAAAATGAAATGCTGCATGCATGAGTATTATGAAATTCAATTTGGTTAGAATAAATCGGTATACTAATTCGAAGTAGGGCATGCTGTTTTGACACAGCAGAAAATTAGGAACAAGAATCCATCTGCAGACATTATTGCAGTACAAAATGCAATCCAATTGGTTTGGATTTATAAAGATTTTGAATGATAATTCAAAATATTTTGGAATATTTCAATGAGTATTGACTTGATACATGGAATTTAAATCAGGTTAATAGCTAACACATTTTTAGTCCTCACTGGCAGTATGAAAAAATCTGTTTGTTTTGAAAGGAAACAGACATCAACGAGAAGTGGTCATCAATTTATATGCCTACAATGATTGCCAGTAAGACGAGAAAAGATAAGCCAAACAAAAAAATTGATTAGGTGAGAGTAGAATAAATTCTTGGGATGAAGTGATGAAAACGAAAAGTCATAATTACACAAACATGCAATTTGGTGATCCAGCTGCTACAAAAGGACACAAACACTAATACAAAAAATGGTGTTAGGTTGGACACATCTAATAAACCAGTTTATTCATTTTATTTGTTGTTGCTTGTTTATACTTGATAATTTGATTAAATTCGTTTCCAGTATTCTTAGTCAATACTTTTGGTGCAGGGAAGGTTCATGTAATAAGTTATATTACTTTGATTGTTTAATGGTTAGATAAGACATTAAATTTTGCCTTATTTTAAATACTCAGCTTTTATAGTGAATGATGAAATTGTAAACAACTATACTAACTAAAGTCTACAAGTAGTCATCTTCAAAAACATTCAATATGACAAGTAATGCAATGTTTATTTTTATGGGAATCATACATATATATTCCTGACTAAACAATGTTTCATACACAAGTTATTATTCTGCAAGACCCTTCTATAAACCACTCTTTTATTATTATACAACTATATATAAGCACATTGTATATGTATAATGTACAAAAATGCATACTCAGATTGAGAGGCAGGTAATTAAAGAGAAATGTGACCAAAGAATACCTTTTGCAATCTAGCAGCCAGCTGTCGATGCGTAAGATCGAGGGAAGGACTTCCATTATATTTTAATCTTGACTTGTGTGAACTTACCAAAGGGGTCACTGTGATATAGAAACATGGCTGTTCTTGAAAGTCTGGTGTCCAGTCTTCAATTTTCTCTCCCTCTTTTCCTTTTTTAACCTCTTCCTGATGCTCTCCATCTCTTGATTCTGTCTTGTTCTCTAATCTCTATTGTCCTGTCTTTACTCTTTCCTGACATCCTTTCCTACTTGCGTCATGACTTTGTTGACTATCAGATAACTTTCGTCATGCAGGTTCTACACTCTGGGATCACCTCATTCCACCTGATTATCACATTATAAAAAATTTGTCGATTGCAGAAGTATTAATTTCCTTCAACTAGAATAAAAGATATATTCTGTAAGAAAGCAGTTGTATTAGAATGTCCATACGAGGATCCACAGATCTTAATGGGTGATGTTTCAGCAACCAACGTTAGTCATGATAATGTTTTTAGGTGCTATAAGCTACTTGAGCTTATAGCACCTACAAAGGTGCTATAAGCTCAAGTAGTTAATTTAAAGCAATTTGAAAACATTAACCTAAATTATTTCCACATATTTTGCTTAGCATTTATCCAATGGTACTGGCTGTATGGCTGTAAATTACAATTCAGCACTGAATGATATATATTATTTTAATTCCTTACACAATCTCAACAATACCTTCTATGAATATTTGCCTATGAAATCATATGACAAATCAGCTTTCAGAACACCCAGTTTACAGACAAAAAATACTACTGGTAGTGGGCAGTAGATGGCATTGGTGACAGATGATAGTAGTGGTGGTTCAGTGTAGTTCGTAGATTAAGTGGTGGATACAGAGTTGTTGAGTAGTTGCCATCCTCGATGAGCCTCTGGACTCCATGGAGTTCAAAGGCTCATAAAGGAATGGCATCGAGGTGTCATGACAATATAAAAATAATAATAAAAATAACACCATCACAGATACAAAACAGTGCGTCACTAACTAATCAGATAAAAGTGCATTTATAACTGAAAAGATTTAACATAACACTCACATTCATGTTCAAAGTAGCAAACTGCAAAATTTTATAAAAACATGTAAATTAAAAACACTCGTATAAATTGCCCAAAAATGTGCATTGAGACCAAATATATCAAAAGAAAATAGCAAATATAAAAATCTCTTAATTAAAGAGAATATATATTTAAGTATTTACCATGGAAATATTACTATCCAAAGAATGAAAAAGAAGTGAAACTAACATCTTCAATAAAACCAAAAAAAAAAAAAAAAAAACTGCCACAAAATCTATACATACAACTAAAAATTTGAACTTATGTTTGCATTAATGTTTTAAATGAGTATGATATGCCAGAGAATACACGAGCAATAGAATTAGAGGCACATTACTAAAGTTCAGATATCATTAACAATTTATGACATGAATGTATACAGAGAAAGAGAACTACAAATACAAGATATGATGCACATGTCTCAAATGTTTAATAAAATCGCAGAAAAGTACATAGTAGATCATCAAAATGAAAGACTTTGAAGTCTTTACTAAGTGTGTAGAGATATAAATATAATGTGTCATGCAAAAGTCAGTTAATATCAAACACAGTACATATAAAAATTATAACTTCCCAAAGACATTTACCTATCCTTATCATAGGGTGCGTATACATAATTAGGGTAACCTAAATACACTCGCTTAACAAGTATAAGGGGGTAATGCAAACATTTGATAAACATAATTGAAACATACTACTTGTAATAAAAAAAAAGTGAGCATGAGACGGCTATGAATGGAAATTGGTCAAAACCAGGGAAACGGAAGTGGTCAAACCGAAAAGAGATGTGGTATTGCAGTTATTATAGAGAATGTGGGTGCTGTTAGAATGGGCTCAAGCACAGGGATTGTTATGTTTATACACAAATGTAAGGAGTATTTAAAACAAGAGCTGAGTTTGTTGCACTGATTGATGTATGCCCAACGATAATTGGAATAAGTGAAACTTTGTTGTCTGAGGAGGATGTGATTTTGGGAATAGAATTAGGATATATAATTTTCCAGAAGAATAGAAATGTGAAAAGAGAATGGCAAGTGCTGTTAATGATTGCAGAGGAATTGTGATCACAAAGTATGGAAATTGATTGAGCCTGCACAGATTTTGAATCTGTGTGGTGTGAAGTTCAAATAAACAGGTTAGTATATCTGAAAAGATGATGTTATAGGCAAGGGAATGCAGAGAATACCAATTGTGAAATGTTTTGGTAAATTAGTTGGGCACTTAAAAATGGTGATATTGATGAAAGACTTTAATTACAAGAATATAGAATGGAAGGGGGAGATAGTGTATGGTAACAAGGAGTGAGAGTTTGTGGAATTTCAGAAAGAAAAGTATTCTAATCAGCATTTATTGAAGCAAGTAGAGGCTTTAATGTTTGGATCATGTTGGAGGCTTAATGGATTTTTTACAACACTCAAAAAGAATTAAAATAGAATTTAATACTTCCTATATTTCGTTCTAGTCACTAGGACATCTACGGGGATTACAAAAAATACTAAGCCCAACCACGTGGGTGACACTAAAGTCCTATCTAGGTAGAGCACCCTCTAAGGGCAGTAGTAGGTGGCCAGGAATGTAAGGTGGGAACTCTGGTGATGAGTGTTTCCCAAATCTTCGGAAGCTTAATGCAACCGTATTTATTGAGATTTGGTTGGTTTTGAGAGCTGCTGCTGCTTCTAAGAAAAGTCTCTCTTTCTTGAATTTGCTGTGGTGGAGCATGGTGGTTTTCTTCCATGATACCCTGTGGGTGGTGTCCAAAACATGGTCAGCCAAGCCTGAATGGCCATAGTTGTGTTTGAAGATGTAAGACTTGTGTTCCTCTAGACGGATGGATTCTGATCTGCCTGTCTGTCCAAAGTATGCCAGCTTACAGGAACAGGTTACTTTGTAAACTCCAAGTAGAGAGAGAGGAGGGAGCTGATCTTTCGTAGATGTCCTCGCAGCACTTAAGCCTATATACACGTATTAATGTTTAGAATTTGGTGATAACTTCAAAAAATGCAGTTGTTATTGTAGTGTTGACCAGTGGCAGTATTAATAAATTGGTTATTAATTAGGAAAAAAAGTTTTTAAAAATTATGTTGTATAGGCAGCACCCCCACTTAAAACTTCACAGGCCGTCACTGGCATGCTGCTGTCAGTTGGTGAGAGTGATCATGAGGTACTTGTTTGGGAAGTGATGAAACAATGGTTACTGCGAAAATTAATACATGCAGAAGTATAAAATAGGTGATTATATGAAGCACTGTAGTCAGCATCAGCATGTTGAGTGGAAAAGGTGTTGACAATGCATGAAAACTCACAAAGCACTATCTTACAAAAGGAATGTATGATAATGTATGACTTAACCAAGGGTTTAGTGAGTAAATAGAGTAGGAGTGAAAACAGATTAATAGTGAAATCAAGCAAGCTGTGCTGGAAAAGAAAATGTTATAGAAGAGGTACAAGACAGTTGGCAGTGATCAGATCCATGGAGTATAAAACATAGGCTAGAAAGGTGAAGCATGGTAAAGAAAGAAAAGATGCAGTATTAGAGAAGATTGGATAGTCAGGCCAAGGTTAATTTAAGGGAATTTGCTATATGGCAAGCAAGAGGAAGAATAACTGATAGATTTTCACTGGATAGTCATAGGAGCAGATGAACAGCTGCAAAGGATACAGTGGAATTATTGAATAAACACTTTATCAGCATATATCATACTGGTGTAAATGATGGCATGCAGAATACAGAAGTGAGGCAAGTATTAGGAGAATTGGAAGTATAAGAATCAGAGGTGTATCAAATGTTGACTTTGGTTTGTAGTTTTAATAACAATAACTACAAAGTGTTGCATTTTGGAGTGCACAGAAATACAAGACTGTGTACTATATCGAGGATGCTGTACTGCCATAAGTGAATGAGATTATAATTTCGTAATGATGGGTGACACACTGAAGTTTAGAAGGCATATTGC
This sequence comes from Typopeltis vanoorti, assembly GCF_054136105.1. NCBI lineage: Eukaryota > Metazoa > Arthropoda > Arachnida > Uropygi > Thelyphonidae > Typopeltis > Typopeltis vanoorti. Next base: position 57,886,946 of record NC_143565.1, on the reverse strand, counting down.
AAAGGCTGCAGATTGTAGGGATAAAGAAATGGTTGTGCCACTGTATAAGGTACTGGTCAGACTACACTTGGATCATTGTGCTCAGAGCTGGTCACCTGGTTATCAACGATGTGGAGACATTGGAGAGGTTCCAGAGATGAGTGCTTAAGACTATCAGAATTTTGGAGTGCTGGCTATGGAGAGGCTGCCGAAATGTGGATTAGTTCATTGGATAGGAGGAAATGAGGTGTATGATATAGACTTAAGTTAGTGAGATGATTTTATCAGATTAATCCAGCAGAGATTATAAAAAAGTAGGTGAGAGGGAAAGAATCGGAGGTCATCCCTGGAAGTTATGAAAAAGTGTGGTGAAGATGGGTGAAGAATAGATTTTTTTTATGTGGAGAATTGTCAGTGAATGAAGCTCATTAGCAAAATATGCTGTTAATGCAAGGAGTGTTAAGGAATTTAAGATTCTATATGATCAGTATGTTCTCAGTTGAATTAACCTCCCACGATGAATCTGCTAACTGCGTGGAGCGTATAATAATAATATAAATTATAACAACCCAACAAAGATATTTGGGTATCCTTATCTTAGTGTATATATACATTGGGAGCGTAACCTAAATACACTACCTTAACAAGTATAAGGTGTCATACAAATATTTCTTGATATCGTAACATAGTAAATGTAAAAATTATGACGTCCCAAAGATAAAGATATTTGCCTATCCTTATCTTAGTGTGTATACACGTTGGGGAGCGTAACCTAAATACACTTGCTTAACAAGTATAAGGTGTCATGCAAATATTTGTTGATATCGTAACATAGTAAATGTAAAAATTATAACGTCCCAAAGATAAAGATATTTGCCTATCCTTATCTTAGTGTGTATATACGTTGGGGAGCGTAACCTAAATACACTCGCTTAACAAGTATAAGGTGTCATGCAAATATTTGTTGATATCGTAACATAGTAAATGTAAAAAATTATAACATCCCAAAGATAAAGATATTTGCCTATCCTTATCTTTAGTGTATGTACGTTGGGAGAGTAACCTAAATACACTCGCTTAACAAGTATAAGGTGTCATGCAAATATTTGTTGATATCGTAACATAGTAAATGTAAAAATTATAACGTCCCAAAGATAAAGATATTTGCCTATCCTTATCTTTAGTGTATATACGTTGGGAGCGTAACCTAAATACACTCGCTTAACAAGTATAAGGTGTCGTCATGCAAATATTTGTTGATATCGTAACATAGTAAATGTAAAAAATTATAACGTCCCAAAGATAAAGATATTTGGCTATCCTTATCTTAGTGTGTATATACATACAGGCATAACCTAAATATACTCGCTTAACAAATAGAAGGCATCATGCAAGTATTTGATGTCGTGACTGAGTAAATATTATTTTTATTACACCCTCGATATAGTTGGCAGAATCGTCGTGAGAGTTTCATTCAACAGACAGTATATTTATCATGTAGAATCTTAATATCCTTAACATTCCTTGCATTAAGAACTCATTCTGGTAATGCTTTCCATTCACTTATAATTCTTCAGATAAAAAAAATCTCCTCCTCACACACCCCTCTTCAACACATTGTTACATAACTTGTTCCCACTTTCTTCAACACTTTTTATAATTTCCTCTGTATTAATCAGATAAAATCATCTCACTAACTGAAGTCTGATATCACCTCTTTTCCTCCTCTCCAAACAAACTCTGTAATCCACTTCTCTTGAACATCTCTCTCTCCCTATAGCCAGTATTCCAAAGTTCTGACATTGTCTTAGTCACTTGCCTCTGAACTCTTTCTAATTTCTTAACATAACATTGAAAACCAGGTGACCATATTTGAGTAAAAGAGTCCAAGTGTGGTCTGACCAGGGCTTTATACAGTGGCTCAACTGGTCTATAGTTGGAGACTTCTGTCCTAGAACTATTCTTGTTCTTGTGGATTTGTACTATTTTGCCTTCTTTCCAGTCCTTAGGAAAGCATACCTGCTTGCTACAAGTCAAATAAAATGAATATTTCTTCAAGCAAATTGTGATTTGATAGGGTCAAAAATTTGATCCCAGGGAGAGTGGCAAACCCAGTTTGCCAGTCTCCCCTTTTAGCTGTAGGAGGAGATAAAATGGTATGATGATTCAGGTAGAGACCAAGAAAGAACTGAAAGATATCAGAAGGTCAACGAATGGATGCCTCACTCTGAAGAATAGCTGAATTATGTGGCCACAATGATTGTTTATATAATCAAGGATATAGGGATTATATTTGTGTGGGAGAGGTGTAATATCAGTGATGAGAGAAATGGGCATGGCAGACCATGGAGTATCCAAGAAGTGGAATCAGTGGGACTTGATATAGAAACCGAAATTAGCTAGTTTTACAAATGTTAGAATTACTTGAAACAAGGGGAATGAAATTGTAGCAATGATAGTTCATTTACCAAAATTGGAACAAATGACATTCTGGAGATGGAGGAGAACATGAGGCTGTGTATAAGGAGAGTCTGAGGACTAGATTTTTTGCATGGAGATTGGTCAGTGATTGGAATGCATCACCTGAAACAGTGCAGAGACAGCTAATGCATTTAAGTTAAGGTATGATTTGCTGTGTGAGAGTGGGACCTCCTGCAATGAGTCTCTTGACTCCATGGAGGTCTGATAATATTAGTAAGATGAAGATACAATGGAAGTCCCCTTGATGCCACACACTTACTAGCTATTAGAATTTGTCAAAGATATAGGTCACACTTTTTATTTACTTTCTGTAAGCAGGATGTATAAATGTACAGTGTCTTCATATTATTATTATCCATGCCTAAATGAAGTTAAAAGGCTCATCGTGGGAGGTTGTTTTTAGGAAACACAGTCTATCTTACCACATCCTTGAACATACTGAACGTTCCTCCTCTAACCACGCTCTCAGGTAATGCATTCCACAGTGTTCAACCACCCTCCATGCAAAGAAACCACTCCTCACCCTCTTGTTCACAGCCTCCTTTTGTAACTTCCAGGGAAGGCCCCTTGTCATCACTCCTTCGCACTGTTCGACCCAAAGAACTCCCAGTGTCTACCCTGTAACTGCCTATCAACAGTTTAAAAGTCTTGATCATATCACTTGAAAATAGCTAGAACTGTTGAAAATGACAACTGCGTTGTGATTGGGGAACCAGTGGAACAAGTAAAACATATCAACTACTTAGGCACGATTTTTAGTGAAGATGGTAAATTAAATATGGAAATAGACAACAGAATCAACAAAGCTGGTATGGTAGCAAGTTCAATTGAATAAATTCATATGGAATAAGAGAGAAATTAGTCGGAACACTAAATTAGCTGTATACAAGATGGTGTTCAAACCAGTTTTAACTTGTGGATCTGAGAGCAGGGTCAGAAGTAAAGCACTTGACCAATGACTAGAGACTGCAGATATGAGTCCTGAGAAAGATTAGAGGCATGAACAAATGGCATCAATGGCAATATCATATTAAAAATGAGGATATTAGGGAAGAACTTGATATTGTCAGCATCCAGGAATGCGTTAGCAGAGCTAATCTCAGGTGGTATGGTCACTTAAACAGAATGGGCGAGGAAAGATTAGCAAAACAAGTGTTCTCTGCCAGGTTGGCAGCAAAACAAACCAGAGGAAGACCAAGATATAGGTGGATTGATACAGTACAAAGTGCCTTAGATGATAGAAATAAAAGATCTGATAATGTTAGTCTTGACAAGTAACAGACTGATTTGGAGGAAAATTGTAGATAGGAAGTTAGTAAAGATGTAAATTTTTCATGTAGTACTATCATATCCTGTACACCCCTTGAGGGTATATGTCAGGAATTTGATGATGATGATCATATCACCTCTCCTTCTTTCTACCAAACTCTGCAGTCCATATTCCCTTAGTCGATCCTCATAACTGACATTGTACAGTCCAGCAACCATCTTTGTTATCTGCCTGTGTACCCTTTCCACAGTTAATTTATCTCCTTCAAATCCTGAGTACTAAACCTGAGAACAATAGTCTGTGTGGTCTGATCAGGGTCTTTATACAATGGAATGATAACTCTTTTATCTCTGCCCGTCAGCGTCCTTCTCAGTATTGCAGCAATCCTGGGTTACCTTCACCACCTTTGCAATATGCTCCCTGAATTTCAGTTTTCTATCAATCATTACCTCCAGATCTCTTGTTTCCCCTACTTCCTCCAGTATAGCTCCTCCAATCAAGTATGCATCCTCCTATCAATGGTTCCCAAACTTCAAGACTTTTCATTTTGCTGCATTAAACCGAAATCCTCATTCATTTGCCCATCTGTCTACTTTATTCGAATCCTCTTGCATGGCTGCCACATCTGCACTATTACTGATAACTCTTCCCAACTTCACATCATCCAAAAACTGAATATCCCCTTGCAATCCATTGACAATGTCATTGATATAAAGGCTGAATAATACAGGTCCCAGTACTGAGCCCTGTGGAACACCACTTGTAACCTTCTTTTGCCTTGATATTGCCTCACCGTACACAACTCTCCAATACCTATCACACAGCCAATCCTGAAGCCAGCTGACTAACCTGACACATAAACGCATGTACTGCAACCTAAATATCAGCTTATTATGTGACATCCTGTCAAACATCTTTGCAAAATCTAAAAAAATGGCAGTACTGTATATGCCTTTCCCTCATTAACTGCTCTTGTCACTTTATTATAAAAGGCAATCATGTTATTAAATCAAGAGTGCCCCTTAACAAATTCATGTTGATTCTCACAAATAATATTACCCTCATATGCCCAACACTGTATATAGTTCCCTCGCTAACAACTACTGATGACACATAAACTGGCCTATAATTAGACACTTCTAGTCAGCTACCACCTTTGTGCAGCGGCACTATCTTACTTTCCTTCTATTCTTTGGGTATCTTTCCCACAGCCAGACTTTATTGAAAAGTCAGGTCAACAGCTGTCAGTTATATAGCACATTCTCTCATAAAACCCATGGTGAAATACCATCCAGTCCAACAGCTTTACTGGTATCCAGAATACTCAGTATTTGAAACACATTCTTCCTCTTGCACCTCTAAATCCTGAACATGCCTTATCCCTCTAGTATTAAAACTTTCTTCTCCAGGATGAAATACTCGAATGAAGTGCTCATTGAACAATTCCACTTTGCCTTCTGCATCAGTCACTCTATTCTCATTTTTATCCCACAATGTCATTCTTCCGCAATCATTCTCCTCCTCCTATTGGCCACATAGCTAAAAAATTCCCTAGGATTTTCTACAGATCTTAGTGCCAATCTCTTCTCATATTCGAGTTTTGCCTTCCTCATCATACTGGTCACTCTCCTGACCTGCATTTTATATTCTTCGTGTATCTGCCCTCCACCTCTCTCCTTATGTCTCTTCCATAATCTCTTTTTCAACTGTAGTTCCTGTTTGATATTGTTTATCATCCACTTTACACCAAATTGTGTCTGCTTCTTAATTTGTGGAATACAGCTTACTATTGCTGCTAACAAATATCCTTTCACAATTTCCCCCGCACCGATGATATCCTGGTCTTCCAATACTGCCCTCCCCTAGTTGATACCTAAGACTATTATAATCACATGCTTTTATAATTCCACATACGTTCCCTTTTCTTTGATACACCTGCATATCTATTCATCTTCCAAGTCAAAACCACATTGTCACTCTCTCCAACTGGTGGGAGAGATGTCATCTCACTTATTATCAGCTCTTCTGATGCTCTGACCAAATCCAAAACTCTTTTTCCCTCTATTACATGTTGCCTAAAACATTTGTCCCTCAAGAATTCTAGAAATTCCATCCCCTTATTACTACATGCATTTTCCTCTTCTCAGCTTTTACTGCTGTACTTAAAATCTCCCATAACAATCATTCTTCTTGCACTTGCCAAGCTCAACTGCCTAAACATGTCCTTCTCTCCACCCTCTGTGCTCCCTGGTTTATATACCAGTTTAATGGTAAGAAATGCTTCGTATAGAAGCAATTGTCATGCAGTTATAATTTATTACTTTTTGTATGGAATATTGTTTAGCAAAGAATATGTGCACATCTAAAATACAGGGAAATCAACCATGATAACACACAATTTTTGGACATTATATACTAGTAGTGACAGACAGTAGATGGTAGTAGTGTTTTGTAATTATAGGATTAAGTATGGAAGACAGTAAGTTGTAGTGGAGTAGTGTATCCTCTCATAATGAGTCCTTGGAGGTATCACATAACACTTTATGATACCTCATTATATCACATTAACGCTTTAGAAATTGCATTGAAAATTGAAGGTTTTTTTGAAGATGGAATTGGTTAAGTAGACAAAATTTACTTAATATACTTGTTATTGTTTTCATGTGTTGTCATTTCTTTGATTTGAAAGCCAGGTTTTTAAACAATAATGCATAGTCATTGTCTTAACCAACAACCCCTTAGATCATTACAAGATTAACAAACCTTACCCTCTCCTCAGATGGTAATTGCTGAGAATAACACAACAAATTATTCAATTAAGTAAATTAAGTAAAATGCTAGTGGTGGTGGATGGCAGATGGTGTTGGTGTAGAGGATGATGGGTAGGTGTAGTTGGTGGATTGAGTGGTGCTCTCTCCCAGTGAGTCCTTAGACTCCCTGGAGGTGTCATGAAATAATAAATGTTGAGTGCACATTGCATTGCAAATAATTTAGTCAGATGTGCTCACCCTAACAATATATACATGGATTGATACCTATATTAAACAACTACGAGGTGTCTGCAAATGATTCTTTATTTTAATACAGCAGATCTAATAGCTATAAGATCTCAGAATAGATATCATGTTTACCTTTATCTTAGCATGTATATTGTTTTACTTATATGACAGGATTATGAATATAACGGTGTTGCCACAAATTTACATCTATCACCAAAATTGTATATTTGATTGATGTATTTATGTTGTATACATAAACCAAGTTCTCCTTTTATGTATTTCATAAATAAAGTGTATATATACATATATATTCAGCCATTGTCAATTCACTCCTGGATGAAGGCCTTTACAAGACTACTCTGACACTGTCTTATGCTTTCCTTCATGTCACTTCTTTAAATCTGATATCAATTCAGCATCATTTTGGTTGGCATCATGGTTCTTTTTCTTGGAATCCAATCCAGTACTTTTGTCTATCACTAATCTTGTCTTCAAGTAATATATGTACAGCCCATTGAACCTTCAGATGCTTCACTTTGTTGTCAGACTTTAATTTGATGTCTATTCCTATTATTTTGATCCCATCGTGTGATACAAAACATAATTATTTCCATATTATTTTGTGTTCTTAATTTATTATTATTATGATTCAATTTTAGGAAGTGTTATTAACAGTGATGGAAGATGTAAAAGTGACATAAAAGCAAAAATAGTGATGGGAAGAGATACCTTTAGTAGAAAATGGCATTTAATCAGAAGTAAAATGGATAGCAACCTAAACAAAAAAACTAATAAAATGTTATACGTGGAGTGTTGCCCTCTATGCATCTGAAACTTGGACATTGAAGAAAGAAGAAATTAAGATTTTGGAAAGCTTTGAGATGTTGATTTGGAGAAGGATGGAAAAAATCAAATGGACAGATAAAATAACTAATGAAGATGTCTTAAAATGAGTAGAAGAAGAAAGAAGTCTGTTAAGGAGGATAAAAAGAAGCAAGGGGAAACTGGATCGGACATATTCTGAGAGGAAAGGGAATCATCACTGATGCCATTGAAGGAAAAATAGACGGAAAAAGACCCAGAGGAAGAATAAGGGAAACAATGCTAGATGACATGCTCAATGGAAACAGGTACACAACCTTGAAAGAGAAGGCTCAGAAGAGAATGGAAGGAATGTTTCTGCTACTAAAAGAAGAACCTGCTCAATTTCAGAATACTGAAAAAGAAGATTCAATTCTCCATGGAGTCAAAAGACTCATCGAATTTGAATTGTTTGCATTTATTGTCCATGTTTCCATAGTCGTATGTCCTATTTCCCAATATAGGAAAAATGCATTTTATTTTAATGTTGGCTGTAATTTTTCAAATGCTTTTCCAATCATTGTGCATCTTAATTTTGTCTGTTTCATTGACATCTGTTGTCCTAAGTACATATATTGATTCAGTAGAGCCCTCAGGATTTAATCTTGGGTGGGGACCCCGAGTTGAGTAGAAGATTTGAGAATATGCACAATGCATCACGCAAGACCTATGACTAAACCTCTGCAGAGATGTTGATATTCATAAGTAGTATAGAAATAGAAGACAAGACACAAAATAAATATTTAAAAAAATTAATTTTAATTAGGAAAACGTTTTTGGAAAATTTTGTTTGTTTTCTGTGTGGGGGAACCAGGACCCCCTGGCCCCATTCTGAGTGCACCACTGTATTGATCTAGTTCAATTTTATCATCGATTTTTATTCTTTCTGGCTGTACATATCTCTTGAACATAACTTGGGTTTTCTTTAGGTTCTTTAGACCAGCTGTTGTGCTGGCAATTTGGAGTTCATGAACACAAGTAATTCATGTACAGTTGAAGTAAGGATACAAATATCTCATCTGCAAAGCACAAATGGCTTAAATATCTTTAATTTATCTTCAGATCATTTTCTTCCTAGAAAATTAACTGTTACACGGTGATCAGCATTCATTTAAAAATTTTATGGAATTTACAACAGTATTAAAACTTTTTTATTATCCCGATGTTTCGATCTTCATATCAAGATCATCATCTGGAGCATACATAAATATACAAGACAAGCTTGAGTTACATTATTAACTGTAAGCTGGGAAACAATGATTTGATCACATGTTATTCTACTGGCATGACCTCTAGTGAAAATATATATATATAAATTACATCAAGCTAAATTCTATTTATGATGACAGGATTAAACATTCTTTCTTACAGATGGTTTTCTTTCAGAAACAATGATGCCCTATTTTTATTATTACATTTGTTATTTAAGAAACTGGATTTTCTACTGTCCTGTTTATAGTTGTTCTTAGTGAGGAAGGTTCCGTGGGTCGAATATATGCATTCCATATGTTTGGGATTTTAAGACCATCATTATTGTTCAGATTAGGGTGGTTGATAATGATCTCGCAGGCTTCCTTAAATTTCCGTCCATACCATGTTTCAGTGCGATGTAGACAGCTAGTGCTTTTCCAGACAATTCTGTGTAAGGTATTCAGAGAATGATTCGAAAGATAATTATTAATAATTACCATAATTATTATATTTAATGTGTCGTTTATGTCCTTTTTGTTTGATAGGAATTGTGCGTTCCGTTTCTTCTATATATGGTATGTTGCAAGTACAATAAATACGATATACTCCAGGGTGGGCTAGTGGAGGGAGTGTGTCTTTGGATGAGTTGAGTAAGCGTTTTAATTTTGCAGGAGGTTTAAAGGTGGCTTTGAGGTTGTATGTTTGTAGTACTGTGTTTATTTTGTCTGATGTTCCTTTAATGTAGGGAATGGTTATAGTTTTACTGTAGTCTGGTTTGTCTTTTTGAAGTTTTGTAGAGAATTTTGTTAATAGTGTTTTGGCTGTATCTGTTTTTTTTTGGATAGCATTGCTGATAATTTTAAATTCGTCTTTCAGTGCCTGTTGATCATCTGAGCCCTGTTTTTTAGAGTTTGATAACACCTAGTTTTTGTGTTGGGTGGTGGTAGGAGTTTATGTGTATATATTGTCCCGTATGTGTCTGTTTCCAGTAAACAGTGAAGAAAAGAATGTCAGAGGGAAGATCTGTGACAAATGTATCTAGAAATGGAAGTGTGTTATGTTTTTCAATCCCAATTGTGAACTGTATGCATTTGTGTGAACTGTATGTTGTTTGTTTAGGTGGCTAAGGAATGTATCTAATGTCTGGCGGCCATGGGAACAGATCGCAAAAACATCTTCAACATATCTAAGCCAGACTTTGGGTTTTAGGTGGGGGGAGGAACCTAATGCAAGTTGCTTAAAATGTTCCATGTAAAAGTTAGCAATGTGTGTGTGGGGGGGGGGGGATAATGGCGAGCCCATGGCTGTGCTTACTTTTTGTAGGTAGAAGGCGTTTTGCCATACAAAATAACCAGAATGTAATACATGTGCAAAGAGTGCCGTGATATCTGGGGGGAATTTGTTTGTAGGAGAATTGTGTCATTGATTGGGACATTCGTAAAGAGGGCAGAGATGTCAAAACTGACTAATAAATCATCTTTTTCTAATGTAATGTCTTTGATGTTTATGAAGTGTTGTGTGTTTTTGATATAGGAGGGGGAATGACCAGTCAACTCCTTGAGTGTTGCGGCTAATTTTTTGGCTAAGTGATACATCGGGCTATCAAAACCTTAAAATAAACGTCTTCCTAGTTTAGAAGATTGAATATTCTAGGACAATCTCTGAATAGATTGAGATAGATTTCATCTTGTCTTCAGGGACACGCCGGCCCTGAAGTGCAATATGTGCAACGCACACAGGCGCCAGAATAGTAAAGGCGCCTAAGAAGAGGAAATACTTTTAATTGATGGGTAAACTTTCATCAATTTTGTAGCTGATTTCCCCCACCTTCTTTGTATATTTTGATTATAATTATCATCAGACCTCCATGGAGTCAAGATTCAAGGGACATCTCTCTCTCTCTCGCACACATATATTCACTGTATCTGCACTCACCACACATGATCTGCATCTGTATCTGCACTCAATTTAGTCAGGGAATCTTGCAGACTTCTACTGGATTTATTTATAAGTATAACATCGTCTGCATAAAGCAAAGAGCTCACATTAACATCTCCAATTTTGATATCAGGTTTAATACCACTTTCCTTCATGTGATCCATAGAGATAATTAATAGCAGAGGGCATAATGTACATCCTTGTCTGACACCAGATTTAACATTAAACCATCTTCCTGTACTTCAGTTCTAACTGTTGACTTACAACTCAAATAAAGACTAAGTATTGCTTGATATAATTCCCCATTGACACCACACAACTGTAGCGTTTTGAATAGCTTCTCTCTTGGCACCTTGTCACATGCTTTTTACAGGTCTACAAAGCTTATACAGATTTTTGTTGTATTCCCATGACTTCTCAACTATTTGTCATAAAGTGAAAATCTCATCCCTACAGCCTCTATTTTGCTTTAATCAGCTTGTTCTTCACCAAGCATTTCTTCCACAATCCTTCTCAACTCTTTCTCAAGTATACTTGCATAAATCTTACCAGAAATACTTCTGCAATTCTCACATTCAGTTTTATTTCCCCTTTTATATATGGGTACTATGAGAGAGCTCTACTCCAATCATTTGGAATTAGTCTCTCTGTCCAGGCCCTCCGAACTATGCAGTGCAGCCAGTGTAAGACTTTTATACCTCCATACTTGAGTATTTGCGGTCGAATATCATCTACTCCAGCTGCCTTTCCAGACTTTTGATGGCTTTTTCTACTTCAAGTATGGATATGTATATTCCTGATTGCATGCTTAGTCAGTGTTTTTTTACCACTGTGCTGTCATCACTGCTTGTTTCATTTAGCAATTTTTCAAAGTAATTACTTCATGCTTCAAGGATATCCTTTTCTCCAGTTTTTATGTCACCTTTATCATCTGTAATAAAATTTACAGCACACTTTCCTCCATTTCTGAACTTCAACAACCTCCAGAATAGCTTGCCACCTTCCTGACATTTTCTATATTCTTACCAAAGTCCTCCCATGAATTTTGTTTAGCTAGTTTTAAACAGTGTTTATCTTTCTTGCATTTGTCTCTGTATTCTCTAAGAGCACAAACTGACATATTTTCCCAGAAATTTTTAATATGCTTTCTTCTTTTCCTTCACTGCCTCTTTCTGTGTCCACCATGGAGTTCAGATTTTTCTATCCTTGCAGACAACCTCACCAGATGCCTCTCTGGCTGAATCAATCAATGGTTTCTTCAGCACATGCCACTGATTCTCCAAGGTTTCTTTTTCTGTTCTCAAATTCTTTCATTTTTTCTTTGATAACGTTTGTGTATTTTAGTTTTCAGTTCACATCTGAGAGCTGTTCAACTTTTATTTGCCTTAAAACATGTTCTTTTCAATATGAAATTTAATTTTATCCTGCAGAAGACGAAATGGTAATCACTCCCAATTTCAAATCCTCTGTACACTCTGGTGTCCTGCACCTGGGAAAAAAAACTTTTCTATCAACAATAACATAGTCAATGAGATGTTGGAAGTTTTTTTTTGTTGTTCTTTTTTTTTTTATTATAGTCAATGAGACTTTTCTTATCCCATGCCTCTTCTCTCCATGTGAATTTGTGTACATTTATGTTGGAACATGGTGTTATTAATAACCAGTCCATGTCCTGAGCAGAAATCCAACAGGTATTTATCATTATTATTCGCTTTGCTCTTTTCTCCAAATTTTCCCAAAAGATATTTGTATATGTGACAATCATTTCCTACTCTGCTATTTAGATCCCTATCAAGGACCAACTTTTAATTTTTCATTGAGCCAATTGCTTTCTCTAAAGCCTCAAAAAAATTCCTCCACTTCTGCCTTCTGTGGGACTGTAGGCACAAATAAGTCTCCTTGTCCAATTCCCCATTCTGATATTTGCTGTCATTACTCTACTTGAAATTGCCTGCCATTCAAGAAGATTAGCCTCGTATTTAGTGTTGAATACTATGGCTAGTCCTTCTTTTCCTTGGTTTTGATTGCCTGAGTATAACATTTTGTATTTTATTGCTTATAAAGATCTCACCAGTTGTCTTTTTTTGATTCAGTAACTCGTGTTATCTGGTTCAATTCCTCAGCTAGCTCCGTTTCTTTGCCATTCAGGTCTCTTATGTTGATAGTGCTTATCTTGAATTCTGATGTTAGTTTGGGGTGTGTTTTAGGGTTTGTTCCAGTAGCTGCCTTTTTGCTGTTCACCCTCGTTCCCTTTGAAAAACATGGGGGGCTTGTTTAACCAGGTGACGCCCCAGCCGGCATGAAATTCTGTCATGTTGTACCATGATTTTGTATTGTAAGCCGATAAGAATACAATTTGATCGGCTTAATCTCAAATTGCCAGCCCATCCTCGTTTGTTCAGTATCCAGGTAGATACCCAACAGGGTGCACCACAAGAAGGTGAGGATTGGACATTAGGGCAGAAGCCCTGGTTGGTTCTCTGCATTCCTTTTAAAGGCTGTGGAGGTCTCCTCTCAGTTTTACAGCTTTGACCCTTAAGCACCCCTTCTCTTAAACATTTGCTTTTGTATCCCACATGAGGATTAAGACAACATCAAAAGGAAAATGGGGATCAAAACCCGTATAAAGCAAACAGTTTTTTATGGGTGTTGCTGTGTATAGCAGATCAAAAGAGAGAATAAAGCTGTAAGAAGTTGCAATTCCCAATCCTTTGTCTTAGACTGGCTGGACAGAATTAATTTTAATGATTTCTTCAATCTTTCATATAGGCCATTGCACTGATCCAGTATGGAATATTGTGAATATGTTCTAGATATGCAAAATCTTACAAACTTGTAGAAGGAATTCTGATGTAAAGTTTGGATCTTTGTCAGGTGAGAATTACTCAGGGCAAATGTTACCAGCAGAATATTGAATCAAAGTTTGATATCTGTCAGATAATGGAAATGCTTCAAGAAAGCTGAATAACATCCACAATGAAATATTATTATTTGGTGACTTCTTTTAATTCTGTTATAGGCAACATTAACAACTACTAAATCACTTAAGGAATTGACAACATAGATAAGAATGTAAATTAAATTACACTTTAATAAATATTTCTGATATTTAAACAATGTCACGTTGCCATCTTCAAAAGGAACTTACAAAAAAGGCACGTGCACGTAGGCACTACAACACAGTAACAGAGAAGAACAATAGCTTCATCACTTCATTCTCAGTTACTGTGTTGTAGTGCCTACGTGCACGTGCCTTTTTTGTAAGTTCCTTTTGAAGACGGCAACGTGACATTGTTGAAATATCGGAAATATTTGTTAAAGTGCAATTTAATTTATATTCTTATCTACGTTGTCAATTCCTTAAGTGATATAGCAATGCATAACCAATGTATAAGCCTGTCTACGAGAACATTAACAACAAAAATGGAATGGTCTAACTGGTAGCTTCACAGACAGAAATGGCCTTGCCTATGAATGGATTTTTTAGATGACAAGATTTCACATGATTCTTCACATATTTGTGAAGAATCACGCCGGCCTGGTTGGCCGAGTGGTTAGTGTATCTACTCTATAGCCAAAAGGTTGGGATTCGAATCCTGCCATGGTCATGGATGTGATTGCCTGTGGAAATACTAGTTGTGGTCATGGGCAGTAGATGGCATTGGGATAGTTGCGGTCATTTGTAGTTGGCAGATGTTGAGTAGTGAAGACAGAGTTGTAGAATAGGTGCCCTCCCTCGATGGGTCCTTGGACTTCCTGGAGGTGTCACGTAATAATAATAATATTGGCCAACAAAACCTTTAGATATTCTCTCTAAAGCTGACCTGCCAAAGGAGATAATTGATACTGATTTATGAGCCAAGGTATCATTTTCAACACAGTCATTAGCTTTCCTGAAGTTTTATTCTTACCTATTCTAACACAAAGTAATTTCTGCTAATTTAAGAAACACTTCCTGATATAAAGATAGACAATCAGATGGATGTTCAACATTTTGAATTGGGATGTAAACTTCTCAAAATGGATCCTGCTGTTGAGCACTTCTGATTTCATCAGAATTCCACTGTTCTGAAACAGGTAAATAACCTAAATAACTGCTTCTTTGATGGATTTTGAGATAAAACAGTGACAGGATTAATATCCGCATTTTTCTGAGCAAGAGATATTTTGACATTCACCTAGTAGAACAAATATCAAGTGTTGGATAGTTTTCAAGACATCAAAAGAACAGTTTCTCTGGAAAACAATTCCATCAGGAGAAATGGCAGCAAACTCATAATTATACACTTCTATGAAGGGACAAGAATTTCTCTCCCAAGCTAACATGAAAAGAACTGTTAATTATCTCAGACCAATAATTCATGAGAAACAGAATGAACTCTGGAAGATGAATTGTAACAGACAGCTTTTGTCACTAAACTTCTGATGAAAACCCTCTTAATTTTACATTCTGGTCTAAATCCCTATGTTCCAGTATCCTGTACTTTGCATGGAAATACGAAGCTGTTGAAACATTCAATTCAAATATTCAGAATCATATAAATTTAATTTAGTCAAGAGTTTCTGTGTAGTACCTTGATATTTAACAGAACTGGATACTGCATGGAAACAAATCATCACACCTTAAAACTCTTTCACTCTCAGGACACTCAACTAATTCTGCAATCCATTCTACTTATTCACCACTCTCCATTTGAAAAATGTAGTCTACACACCTTTCCTAACCAAACTTTTACACAAACTTCACAGATGTCTACTAGTTCAATATTTCCCTTGAATTTCAGGTTTCTATCAATCGCCAACCCCAGATCTCCCGTCTACCCACCTACTCCAATATATTTCCTCTAATAGAGTATGCAGCATCCTATCAATGTGTCCCAAATCTCAAGACTGCACATCCTGCTGCACTAACCCATTTTCCCATCTGTCTAGCCTATTCAAATCCTCCTGCATGACCACCACATCCGCGCTACTACCAATAACCCTTCCCAACTTCACATCATCTGCATTTTCTTATATTACAGAAAATAAATTATAAATTTCAAGCAAATTAAATTTCAATGTATTTATCATCATATTTATCTCAATCGGTCCACCCAAAACTGCAATGCAACTTGCACAATGTCCTACTATGGTTAGCACGAAGTGATTCAGGAGTACTTGAGGCCAGCTGTCTCACTCCGTAAGAGAAGAATAAGACCTCGTTTGTCTTCTAGAGGGACAGGTGGAAATATCAAGCAGCAGTGTGATGCATCGGTCTCCATAATTATCTCCACAACTCATGTATGATGTGATGTGTCATTGTCATTTGCAGAAATGAATTCTTTGCCATCAGTACTTGTAGCTCAAACGTTCAAAATAGGCATAACACCTCCCCACACCATTACCCCAGCACTGTTTATATCTATCCCTTTCAATAAGATTCTTGCAATTCTCATTGGTATCACTTTTACACTAGATCAAGTATCATCTAGAATCAGAGGTAAGACTAAAATGACTCATCTGTAAAGAGAACATTAGCCCAATGGCATCTTATGCAATTTTTATGGATACAGCATCACTGAAAACATTCACTATGATGAGCTGTAAATAAAGAGATGAAGACTACATGCATTCGGGCATGTAATCTGCATAGGTCTACTTGTCACAGATGTCTTGCCACAGATTTTTGAGATATCTACATATGTGAATGGAGCTGACTTGCTAGCTGACCTGCTGTGGTGCATCAATTATGTTTTACTGCTATAACCAAAAATCAGTTTTCATGCCCTGTGGTAGAGTGAGGGTGACCTTTTATCAAATGTCTGGAACACATTCAATTGGTTTGAAATACTGCTCAGAGTCTGGATACAATACTATGTAAGGTTCCAGTGGCAATATCAGTCATTCTGTAGCCTTCTTCAAGCTTTCCAATAATTATTCCCTACATGAAATTATATAGATGATGTCTGAAACATTACAAGACCTCAAAGTTTCCAACTTTATTCTTTCACAAAAAGTGCTTCTTTCAAACACAATTCTCTGAATTGTGTTTGAAATGACGCCTTTGCATGATTCGAAAATTTAAATGTACACACTTTCTACTGGAAATCATCAGTTATACAAATTGCCCATAAGTTGATTTGTCTGTATCTGTAATTGTAACCTCCAGAAATAGTTTTTGGACACCGGTGTACTTCACCCTAAAACCTTTTATTCACAGAATTCCACATGTTTAGCCACATCCCAGAAAAGATTGCATTGGCACTCTCCCCAGTTGGAGGTAATGTTTATACCCATAACCTTGGTTATGGGTATAATCTTCTGATACAGTTACCAGATTCAGTGCTCTCAACTCCCTGATCATGTCTATTACATGCTGTTTCAGGTAATTATCCCTTAGCAATTGTATTAATTCTATGTCCACCTTCAAATTCCATGCCATTCCAATTCCACTTCCATGCCATGCCCTCTTTCATCACTGCAATCTATATCAGTGGAGTTAGTCTACCATAATTGCTCAGCCTGCACTCTTGCTAATCTGACAATGCATAGCATCTACTTCTTCCTGTGGATCCCATCTCCTAGTATATAGCAGCAATCAACATATTTTGTCCTATTAGACTCTCACACCAGACAGCATCAAATAAACATATTTCCCAAACCTATAAAATTCTCTAACTTCTAATATTTTGTACAGTACTTTTTCAGCTATCATAAGCAACATCCCATCTCCTGTCCTATTCTCTCTCTATCCTCCTTAAAAATGCAATTCCATGTTCTGTCAACCAAGTCCCACTGATGCCTATAAATTTTGGCCAAGTCAACCTGACCGATGTCAAACTCTCTCCCCTTATTTCTGGTATTAATGTATATGCAATTTTATATGATGTAAAATTGTATATGTAGTGATACTAATGAAATTACACAAATTCCATTGTGTAATGTCATTACCAGCCAATTTCAATCTGAAACACCTGTGAAATCACATTCTTCTTTTCAGCCATTTTCTGTTTACTGCTGGATGAAGGCCTCCTCCAGTTCTTGGCAGTGGTTAACCAATTTTCCCCAACAAAATTTGACAATTCATCACTCCACCTTCTTTTCAAGTCCTCAGCCTCATTTCCCTTCTTTAGGAATCCAGTTCATTAGTATGGTGGTCCATCGCTCATCTTCTCTTCTGGATAGATGTCCGGTCCATTTCCATTTTAGTCTCTTATGGTGAAGAATGATGTCAATGATATGAGTCTGGCTTCTTATCCAGGTGTTTTGCTTCTTATCTTTTAGTGTGATGTTTAGCATCAGCCTCTCCATTTTTCTTTGAGTTGTTTCAAGTTTATTTGCAAGTGCTTTTGTTAGAGACCAAGTTTCACAACCATATGTGATGACTGGAGTTATACATTTGTTAAATGTCTTCCTTTTTAAACAGAGTGAGACATCATTGTTTTAAAAAATGCTTTTCAATTTTCTGAATGCACTCCAGGCAAGTTGAACTCTCCTATTTATTTCCTTTTGGAGTCCACAGTTCAGATCAATGAGATTTATTATTTGACACCTCCAGGGAGTCCAAGGACTCATCAAGGGGAGGGCACAACTCCACCTCCGTCATTCAATCACTAAATGACCGCAACTACACCAATGCCATCTACCACCGACGACCTCAAACATCTATGCCCATGGTGGGATTCAAACCTGCAGCCTTTTGGCTGGAGAGCAGAAACGCTATCCACTCTGCCTATGAAGACACTCTTTCTAAGAAATTGTTTTCTATTATGTTTTTTGGTGTTACAAAATGATTAAACATGATTTTAATCATGTTTAATCATTAATTTTTTTTTTTAATTTTAATTTTTTAATTAAAATTTTATTTTTTTCTGTTTATTTTTAGAAACTTTTCTGCTTTCATGATATATGTCTTCTATCATTATATTAAGGTCTTCTACAGTGTTTACAAAAATTATATCATCTTGCATATCTTAGATGTGTTAGGTTTCTGTTATTAATTTTAACACCAAGGTTTGTCCATTTGTGTTATTAAATATTTCTTGAAGGACTGCTGTAAAGATCTTTGGGTGATAGTCTCCTTGTCAGACACCTTTTTCAATTGGTATTTTATTGCTATTCATGTGAAGTTGGATTGTTGCTATTGCAGTGTGGTATATTTCCTGGAGGAGGTCCATATATTCTCCAGGAATTCCCTGATTCTGAGTGCTTTGATTATTGCATTAGTCTTGATGTAATCAAATGCTTTTCATAATCAATAATTGATAAACAGAGAGGCAATTGGTTTCCTTCTGCTTTTTCTATTTGTTTTACTGCATGAATATGATCAATTGTGTTCAAGCCTTTATGGAATCCTGCTTGTTCTACTGGTTGATTTGAGTAGTATTACTTTAGTAAGAATTTTGCACAGATTAGAGATAATATTAATTGGCCTATAGTTATTTACTTTGTCCCTTTTTTTTCAAATAACACTATCAGAGTAGCATCTTTCCAGTTTTCTGGTATCTCCCTTTCTTCTAGGCATAGATTTAGTAAGTTTGTGACATGGTGAATTATGTTGTTTTCTCCCCATTTAATTAATTCTATGTGAATTAGGTCTTCACTGGGATATTTTACATTAATTTTTTTTTTTTATTTTGCATTAAAACAAGCATTTGTTTTAATGCTTGTTTTATTTCATCTAAAGTAAATGGGGAGATGAATTCCATATGCAATGAAGAAGAGTTATTTATATTTGATTTTCTATTGAAGGATCACTATAGTTCTTTATAAAATTCTTCTAGCCTGCTTAGGATTTGTTCTTGGTTCCTTATTGAAGTTCTATTCTTATATTTTATTGCAGTTATTTGTCTTTTACCAACTGAGTGCTGTAAAAGGAGTTAGAGATGATAAAGGTGACATGAAAACGGGAGAAAAAGATATCCTTGAGGTATGGAGTAATTACTTTGAAAAACTGCTAAATGAAACAAGCAGTGATGACAGCACAGTGGTAAAAAACAATGACCAGGCATGTAGTCAGGAATACATATCCATACTTGAAGTAGAAAAAGCCATCAAAAGCTTGAAATGTGGAAAGGCAGCAGGAGTAGATGATATTCGATCAGAAATGCTGAAGTATGGTGGTATAAGAGTCTTACAGTGGCTGCACTGCATAGTTCAGAAAGCCTGGACAGAGGGACGAATTCCCAATGATTGGAGTAGAGCTCTCATAGTACCCATATATAAAAAGGGAAATAAAACTGAATGTGAGAATTACAGAGGTATTTCCCTACCGAGTGTTCCTGGCAAGATCTATGCAAGTATACTTGAGAAACGGTTGAGAAGAATTGTGGAAGAAAAGCTTGGTGAAGAACAAGCTGGAATCAGGCCAAATAGAGGCTGTCAGGATCAGATCTTCACTTTACGACAAATAGTCGAGAAAGCATGAGAATATAACAAAGATCTGTATTTAAGTTTTGTCGATTTGGAAAAGGCATATGACAAGGTGCCAAGAGAGAAGCTATTCAATACGCTGCAGTTATATGGTGTCAATGGGGCATTATATCAAGCAATCCTTTAGTCTTTATTTGAGTTGTAAGTCAGCAGTTAGAATTGAAGGAAGTACAGGAAGATGGTTTAATGTTAAATCTGGTGTTGAGAGAAGGATGTACATTATCCCCTCTGTTATTCATTATCTATATGGATCACATTATGAAGGAAAGTGGTATTAAACATGATATCAAAATTGGAGATGTTAATGTCAGCTCTTTGCTTTATGCTGATGATGTTATACTTCTAAATAAATCCGCTACAAGTCTGCAAGATTCTCTGACTAAATTGAATAACTGTTGTAATAGATATGGTATGAAGGTCAGCAATAAAAAGACAAAGACAATGAAAATAGGCAGAATCATTGAAAATGTCAACTGTGTTGTGAATGGAGAACCCGTGGAACAAGTAAAACATTTCAGCTACTTACGCACGATTTTTACTGAAGATGGTAAATTAAATATAGAAATAGCAACAGAATCGGCAAAGCTGGTATGGTGGGAAGTCAATTGAATAAATTCATATGGAATAAGAGAGAAATTAGTCGGAACACTAAATTAGCTGTATACAAGACAGTGTTCAAACCAGTTTTAACTTATGGATCTGAGAGCTGGGTCAGAAGTAAAACACTTGACCAAAGACTAGAGACCGCAGATATGAGAGTCCTGAGAAAGATTATAGGCTGAACAGATGGCATCAATGGCAATATCGTATTAAAAACGAGGATATTAGGAAAGAACTTGACATTGTCAGCATCCAGGAATGCGTTAGCAGAGCTAATCTCAGGTAGTATGGTCACTTAAACAGAATGGGCGAGGAAAGATTAGCAAAACAAGTGGTCTCTGCCAGGTTGGCAACCAAACGACCCAGAGGAAGACCGAGATATAGGTGGATTGATATGATACAAAGTGCCTTAGATGATAGAAATATAAGATCTGATAATGTTGGAGTCTTGACAAGTAACAGACTGATTTGGAGGAAAATTGTCGATAGGAAGTTAGTAATGATGTAATTTTTTTCATGAAGTACTATCATATCCTGTACACCCATTGAGGGTACATGGCAGGAATTTGATAATTCAGGCCTCCGTGGAGTCGAAAGACTCATTGTGGGAGGTCCTTCCTAAGAACATAAAGTCTGTCAGGACTCATCAAGGGGAGGTCCCCCCCCCCCAAGAAATACAAAGTCTATCATACCACTCCTTAAACTCATTGACTGTTCTCACTCTCACCACTCCATCAGGCAATGCATTCCACTGTTCAATCACCCTCCATGCAAAGAAACCACTCCTCACCCTCTTGCTCACAGTTTCCTTTCATAACTTCCAGGGATGGCCTCTTGTCATCACTCCTTCCTGCTGTTCAACCAAGCGAAAGAACATGCTTTTATAATTTTCTCATTAATTATACATTTTATCATTGAATTGAATATCCATACAATATTTCCAATTTCTTATACTTTCATACTTTTTCCAGTCATTTTTTTTCTCATTCTCCTGCCTGCTATTCCACCTGACAATTGTTTCTCTAGGTCCTATTTTGTCTTGTGTATGCCCAAACATATGCACTTTCACTCCTCACTGACACCTCGTCTTCTACGTTACTTTCAGCCACTTCTTTCTTACTATCATATTTCATACACTACCATTCACTCCTTCCACATACTCAAGAACACTTTCTTTCATTACATTATTAATATTCTTCACTTCATTATCCCTCTTTCCACATAACTGGCATTTCTTGCACTTGCACAAAAACATTTGACTCTTTCTCTCTCTCTACTCTTGCTTTCATATGGTAACCCATTCACTCTTGGTAATGGATACATAGAACATACGCTACATCATACTAATATGCTAAACTTAGTGAATAAGGAAGCTTTGTCTTCCGTTTTCATAGTACGAATGGGTGTCATGAAAAAATGCTTTCTAAATACTATCCCATACAATATCATCAACACAACTTTATAAGTTTAAAGTAACCAAAAAATAAAATAAATAAATGCAGAAGGCAAGTGATTTTAGGTGATTGTGGGTAGAGATTTCAAGTTCCTAGGATATATAAGGCATTGGTCAGACGACACTTTGACTATTGTGCTCAAATATGGTCACTTGGTTTTCAATGTGATATGGAGACATGGGAGAGGATTCAAAGATGAATGACTAAGACAATATCAGCAGTTTGGGATGCTGGCTATGGAGAGAGATTGAAGAAATGCAGATTGCAGAGTTTGGTGGATAGGAGGAACAGTGGTGATATGATAGAGACATTTAAATTAAAGGATTTTATCAGATTAATCCAGAGGGGATTATGAAAAGAGTAGAAGAGAGGGGAGGAACAAGCAGTCATCTCTAGAAGTTATGTAAAACTGTGAAGAGTGGTGTGGGGAGTAGATTTTTTACATGGAGAATGGAGAATTGTCAGTGAATGGAATGCATTACCAGAATGTGTTGTTAATGCAAGGAGTGTTAAGGACTTTAAGATATTCTATATGGTAAATGTATTGCCAGTTGAACGAACCTCCCATGATGTGTCTTTCGACTCCATGGAGGGTGTAGTAATAATACTGCTGAGTTATGAAGACATTCAGAGAATTGCTGCAATATGAAGGAGGACAATGACCACAAGAGTTAAGTGTGGTTGTCCCATTGTATAATGCTTTGATCAGACCATTTCCTGATTTCTGTTCTCAGATCTGGTTACTGTGAATGAAGGGGATGAAATAATCTTGGGGGGAATGCAGATACATATAACAAATATCAGAACTGTACAGTGTTAATCCCTGTTTATCCTTAATTATAAGGATAGACCGAGAGCATGCAGACTGCAGAGTTTTAATAGAAGACAAAGGGTGGATGTGATCAAGATATTTAAGCTGTTGTAGGTTTATTATCTTAACATATTATTCATATGATAGAATGAGAGGGAGCAATGACAAGGGGCCATCCCTGGAAGTTGCAAAAGGGAGTGGTGAATAAAAGCATAAAAAAAGTCTTTTGCATAAAGCGTGGTCTGGGCAAATTCATTACCAGTGAATGTGCAGAGAGTGGATGAGTTAAATGGTATTATAGACTTTGTTGACCTCTTGTGGTGTTTTGTTACAAAAATAAATAAAAATTACTAATATTCACTAAAATGAGACTTATATGTTGGATATGTATGGTGCTGAATGTGATGTGCTATGTTAGTCAAATTTACCATAGCTATATCATTTAAGTTCTCTTTTATTAAAAGCAGAAAAGTGAGCATCACTATTAACTTGCCTGGTGAGAATTTTTCCCTTCTAACATCTTTCAACTTCCAGATCTTTATCAAGGGAAACAAGCTGTTCTTCCATTCTATTGAAATCAGAAATCTCTCTATAAATTTGCACACAAAATTCTTCCTTTTAAGAGATTTGGTTCATGAACATAGTGCTTTGGTAGTGAATTATCCGAATCTAAATTATCTTGTCCTAATTAATTGATCTCAAATTAGAGGTATGACAATGAATTAAACTGATATTCTTAACTAAAGGATTCATAACTGTACATACTTACTAAGCTCTGTTTTTCAATCCAACTCAAATCATTTAGATGCAGTTCAGCTGGCTGAGAATTTAGACAGGTGAATTTGATAGTTCTGTGATATGCATAGGCAAATTGATGAATGAAATGAGTGGAAGGAGAGTAATATTATGGGGGATTTCAACTATAGTAACACTGGGAAGGAGGAGAGGACATATGTGAGGAAGGAACTGGATTTTATCCAGTTACTGAGGGATAACTATCTGAGACAGCATGTAATGGAAAATGCTAGGGGGTTCGAGGGTGCTTGACCTAGTAATAGCATCTGAGAATTTGACTGTAATGAATATGACCGTGTTGCCATCTATTGGTGAGAGTGATCATAGGGTCTTGACTTAGGAGGTGGCTAAATGTGAAATTTTCAGTTAAGACAGGGTACATGTGGAATTACCGTGCTGGCAAGTATGACAAACTTAGAAGATTGCTTGGTTCGGTGTCATGGCATGTAAAACTGTAAGGGTTGGATGTTGATAGGGCATGAGAAGTGGTCAAGGAGCATTTGCAGGAGGTAATTGCAGACTGTATACCTAGAGTCCGAATAGTAAATCAAGTAGGGGTTAAATGGATGAATAACACTGTTAAACTTGAGTTGCAAAAAAAGAAACAACTGTAGAAGGAATTTAAGGAAAAAGGTGACCTGCAGGCACATGAATGGTATAAAGCGCAGGCCAGAAGGGTGGTGAGAAAGGCAAAAACAGATTATGAAAGGAAATTAGCCATGCAAGCTAAAGAGAATCCCAAACAGTTCTTTCAATATGCTGCTAGTAAAAGAAAAACTGTACACCGCAGAATGATTTTAAGGAACGGTGATGGTAGGGAGGTCACTGAATCAGTCGATATAGTGGAATTGCTGAGTGAGCACTTTGCAAGAGTATATCATTCAGGTGGTGACGTTGAAGGAATGAAGGAACCATTAGTTTATATAGGAATTCTGGTGAATGAAGTGGAGGTGAATAGTCTATTACAGAACCTTAATGTGAATACATCTGTGGGATTGGATGGTATATCAGCATGGGTATTACGTGAAGTTGCTACTACAGTTGCAAATTACCGACCGTTCAGCATATCACGAGTCGTTGTCGAGGTCTTGAAGAAAGTAGTCAAGGGTAAAATACAGAAATGGATTGATGTAAATGAGATACTGTATGGGGGACAGCATGGTTTTGTGAAGGGTAGATCATGCCTTCACCAGCAAAGGTTTGGTCGATTGGTAGAGCCTCTGCTACAAATGGCGCAGCAAAAAGTTAAGCAAGTTTGAGCGTGGTTAGTAGTTGGAAGGGATCAATCGTTCGATGCTGTTGGCACACTCTCCCCCAATGAGTCTTTGGACTCCCTGGAGGTGTCACATAATAATAATGCCTCGGTAACTTGCTCTGGTTTTATAACACAGTGATGGCTGAACTGGATAAGGGTAATGGGTTTACATTGATACTGCTGGTAAGGCCTTTGACAGGATACCACATGGAAGTTTAATCCATAAACTGCAACATATGGGAATGGATATAGGGTTGGTGAGATGGATAGGAGGGTGGTTGATGGAGAGATTCCAGAGAGTAGTTTACTCAGGAGTAGAGTCTAAAAGATGGCCTGCGACTAGTGGTGTGCCGCAGGGTTCTGTTCTTAGACCACTGCCATTTAATTTGTTCATTAATGATATAGGGAAGGATCTGAGAGGAACGGTACATTTGTTCGCTGATGATGCCGAGTTGGGTAGGGCAATAGTGAATGCCGAAGATGTCAAAATTTTGCAGGATGATTTGGATAGATTGGATGTATGGGCTAAGGAGAATGGATGTCAATTTAATGTGGCAAAATGTAAGATTATGCATTTTGAGGTGAAAAGATTAGCAGCAGCATATCACTTTGGTAATCTTTCTGTTTTCGTTCTTTGAACGTGTTCCATCCATTTATGTTTATATTTTTTATATTACTGGTTCTTGGTTTAATTCTTTCCTAATTTCTTCATTTCTTTTGTGATCAAAACAAGCCTTAAAGTACAAGCCATTAGGAAAACCAGGACGTCCTCTTAAACGATTCAACGATGACTTCTAAGGCCGGAACAGCCCGTACTAGGCCTAAATCCTTGATACGCATGATGATAATGATATCACATTGGTGGAACTGTACTCCAGGAGATTGACGAGGCCAGGGACTTGGGAGTTTTGGTGGATAGGAAGTTGAAGTTTAGGGGGCACATCGCAAAAGTGGCTAAATCAGCTCATCAAATCACTTGAATGTTGAAGATACTTTGACAAGCAGAGATAAGCAAGTTATTGTTCCTCTCTATCAAGCCTTGATAAGATCTTGATTACCGTGCCCAGATCTGGTCACCTCTGTTTCTTCTTGATAGGGAGGAGGTTGAGAAGATCCAGAGGTGAATGACCAAGATGATAGCAGATCTATGGGAGAGACAGTGACTTTGCGAGAGTCCATATATTTTTGAGTCCATATATGCCATTGCTGCTCAACTGGAGCATCCAAAATCAAATGTTAGTGATGTGATCAATAAATGGAGATGTTCTGGCATCACTAGTGCAGGAAAATACCTAGGGAAGCTGCCAAAAAATGACTGACAGAAATAGTGTTAAATTGGGTGGCATAGAAAAACGGGCTACGATATCTGATGAGTTCAAGAGTGCCAGTAAAGCCATGGTCAGCACTAATACTTTACGGAAAAAAAAAATCCATATACTGGATTTTCACAGGAGAGTAGTGGCAAACAAGCCGAACATTATGACAATGAACAAGGTGGTTTGTATGACCTGGTACAAAGAGCATGTGAACTGAACAATTGATCAGTGGAAAATGATACTCTGGAGCAATGAATCAAGGTTCATCTGTTTCCAGTCTGATGGCAGAGTGTGGGTATGGAGGCAGCCTGGTGAATGCTTGTTAATACAGTGTGTTTTACCCACAGTAAAGTTTGGAGGAGTGATGGTGTTGGGCATTCAGCTGGTTTGGAGCAGCAACATTGGTCATTGTCAGTAGTTCCATGAAGGCAGCTCAGTACCTGGATATTCCAGATAATCGGATTCTGCCTACACTGTGGAGTTTTTATGGAACACACCACAAAGCTGCAGCTGTTGTGGAATGGTATGAAGAGATGAGTGTTAAATGACTGACCTGGCCTGTAGAGAGTTCTGACCTCAAACATCGAACACTGTGTGGATGAATTGGAGTGCCGATTGAGGTCTAGAGCAGAGAGTCCTCAATCTGCTGCTGTTTTGATTTAGGAATGGAGACAAATTTCACCTGTCTGTCACACATTGGTGGAAAGGAAAGCCTCCCTCAGAGGGTGCAGGAAATGATCAAGCCAAAGGTGGACATACCTAATATTAGGGTTTGCCTGTTGGTATCGATAATTGTTAATTGCAAAACTGTCCAGACAATTATTGGAAGATAGTGTATAACACATATATATTTTCATAAGTTCACAAATTCTATTCCCAGGTAGAATAGTCATTTAAAAAAAAATGGCTATTCTATTCGCACACATCCCTAATCTTAAAATTTTGGGGCTTCTAGCATTAAATACAAAATACACTGTTTGGAAATAAGTCGGTGGACATCATAGTGTGGAACAAACAGCCACAGCACTCATCTTAAGATGTACAGCTTCCTTTTGCTGCAGCAATTCGGTGGGGCTTTCCACAAGAGTAGAATGGTGATCAATGGAATTTTTTAACCATTCTTCACACTATCATCTACTCTGGGCTTTCATAAATAGTTTCCGAGAACATATAGTATTCACGTGACCAAGTATTCTGCATATACTCTACGTAAGTAATGTTTATGTATACATCTACATCAGTTTCTAATTCAGTGGCCATTAGGTCTAGGAAGTGGATGGAAATCTGAAATTCTGCAGTTCAGCAGCCAAATGAGAATACTCTTTTTGGCCAAAGCAGAGTTGACATAAATGGGATCAAGAACTTTGCATAAAGTGTTGTAATACTACCCGTATAAACTTCTGCCACAGCCAAGAGTTGCAAAAGGAAGATACCAGCATTTGAGGAACGTGCCTGTTCAACATTTCTGGCACATGTAGAAGTCGATGAAGATTGGCCTTGGAACATCGTATTTAGTGAAGAAGAACATTTAGAGTTCCCTATTTGGGTTACAGAGAATTGCTATGGATTTCATTCAATAATGGTAACCGTATAGATAAGATTTATGGGCAGATTCTTGATCACACCATTTTTAATTCAAAGAAATCCCTACAACTGGATTTCCTGCCTGCTTGAAGGCTCATGGATGGGACATTATTATTATTTTTTTTGACACCTCCAGGGAGTCCAAAGACTCATCGAGGGAGAGTGTGCCGACAGCATCGAACGATTGGTCCCCTTCCAACTACTAACCGCGCTCAAATATAGCTGACAAAAATCTTCATACAATTGAGTGTTTAATTTTTATAAATTCACATGTTTCAAGAATTGTAAACCTGAAGTATTTTATTTTACTCTTCTATAATTTAGTTAATATATTTATTTATTCTATTTTTATATTTATTCTATATATTTATTCTATATATTTATATATTTTTATATTTATTCTTTTTTTATTATTATTTATTCTATTTATATTTATTATTCTATTTTCTGAGGCATGGACTTCCTCAGTTTCCATTGTTTACTGATTCATATACTTTCATTCCTTCCAAAGACATGTTGAGCAGTTTCATCATCCCACAACTGCAGCAAAGGGGGTGCCTGAATGCACATTGGTGTTAATGCAAGATGGAGTATCTTCTCACACAGGACATCAAGTTGAACCATTATAGCATCAACATTTCAGAGGATACTTAACAGTCACTCATTGTTAGTGAAATGTGCACAAAGGCCAACACATTGAGCACAGACTCCAGATCATCCCAATCTCCTTGACAGCTCTCTGCAGTATGTCAGATCTGTTTCTTGTGTTGCATTTTATGAAATGAGTACAAATTAAACATCAAATAACGTCATTTGTCACTCACTCTGATTTCACAATCACTTTCCATCTGGTTCACGTTATTGTAATTTTCTTCATTTTATTTATCTTCAATGGGATTCTTTTTATTCAGTTAATAGTTACTTTGCAAATATGATACTTGAAATTCATGTTCAGTCACTCTTGTTCAAATTGGCATTCTCAACTAAAAATTGAATTTTTGTCCTAATTTTTCTAACTTTCATGATGTACAATTATGAATACCACTTTTTAATGTTAGGCACATATTTTTGATTCTATGGGAAATTTGTTCTTATTACTTTCTCTTCTGTCTCTCAGTTCCTGTGTGAGTATTGAAGGGGGGGGGGATACTGTTTGCCGTGATCACTCACAAATATGTGCTATGCTATGTTAGTATAAAGTTATAATATAGCTGACAAAAATCTTCATACAATTGAGTGTTTAATTTTTATAAATTCACATGTTTCAAGAATTGTAAACCTGAAGTATTTTATTTTACTCTTCTATAATTTAGTTAATATATTTATTTATTCTATTTTTATATTTATTCTATATATTTATTCTATATATTTATATATTTTTATATTTATTCTTTTTTTATTATTATTTATTCTATTTATATTTATTATTCTATTTTCTGAGGCATGGACTTCCTCAGTTTCCATTGTTTACTGATTCATATACTTTCATTCCTTCCAAAGCCTGTTTTGGCCAGATGATGATTCAGATTTCTCAAATTGTATTGCAGTAATGGGCTCCACTATGAAGAGAGCAAATTCAATGTTCTTTCTTAATGGCAGTAACTGAGTTACTGCTAGATATATACATTTTCAGCATGACTATTTGCATAATTCCAGGGATCACTTATTTAATTCTTTATTTCTGAGTTAGCAAAACTTTGGAATATCCTCTGTGTATAATTTCTTAAATTGCAATTTTTTTTTTTTTCACATCAGAAGCTTACAGCAATTTCTACTCCCTTGTAATGGTCTTAAATAATGTTTAAGTAAAATTAAGTATTATTACTGTTAACTCAACTGTAATCTCTAATTGCTTACTTTTTTCCCACAACTTGAAACTGAGCGAGAAGAACCAACAAAATTAACTAAATGAAGATACGACACATGGAAATGACAGGCAGAATTACAGGTAATTATAACTGACAAATCTTTTGTAATCTGTAAATAACATTCAAATATTTTATATTGCATATTTATCAACGTGCATTCCTTCATCAATCTACAGGTAATTATTCCCTTATTTCATCATTGATTTATGAGCTTTTCCATGATTGTTAAACTTCCATTTCAACATCCAAAGTTGTGTTGCTTTCTCAAGAAATACTATAATTATAGTAATATTTTACACGATTGTTATCCGGTCATACAGGGTGAAAATTTGGCATTGTTCACATATACGTTGCTTGGAAAGAAGTAAATGGATACCATAGTGCCCACCTTCCTGGACTGTTTAGTGTGACAGCCCTTGACATCACCTGATGATCTAGTTCATCTCCCAGATGTTCAATATGGTTGACATCAGGATTCAATGAAGGCCAGTCAAGTGCATGATGATGGTTATGTCCACAAACCACACAGTTACATCATCACTCTTATGAGACTGCATTGTCTTACTTTTTATTTATTCGTATGGGAGTTCCTCCTTTCTTCCAAGTCATTTTGGGGGGGGGGGGGCATCTTACTGAAAGAGACAATGGTCAGTTTCATAGAAATGCTACAAAGTAGGAAGGCATTGCGTTATCCAGAAATTCCAAGATACCTCTCAGAATTTGTTCATGGCTCCACATATGGAGGTCCAAGGTCAAATCCAAGAAAAACAGAACCATATCATCACACCACCACTACTGCATTTCATATTATGGTTATGTACTCTGGTAAAAGATACCCACACTTGTCCATCTGCTCAGTAGAGGTGTAATTCATTGCTCTATAACACAGCTTTCCAAGCTACAGTGGGAAGGAGTGATGACAAGATGCCATCCCTGGAAGTTACGAAAGGAAACTGTGAGCAAGAGGGTGAGGAGTGGTTTCTTTGCATGGAGGGTGGTTGAACAATGGAATGCATTGCCTGATGGAGTGGTGAGAGTGAGAACGGTCAATGAGTTTAAGGAGTGGTATGATAGACTTTGTATTTCTTGGGGGGGGGGGGGGGACCTCCCCTCGATGAGTCTTGACAGACTTTATGTTCTTAGGAAGGACCACCCACGATGAGTCTTTTGACTCCATGGTGGCCTGAATAATAATAATCTCACTGTACACTCTTTGCAGCTCTGAATGTGCATATTGGTTTGGGTTTTGTGGGGGGGGGGGGGGCTTGCATATTGTGGTCCTCCTGTGAAAACTCATGTTGTGTGCCTTCATTCTCAATGTTTTTGTGCAGAATCATGATCTAGTTGCTGCTTGTTGGCCATTGAATGGTGGCTTTTACATATTATCCTTCATATCACCCTATGGTCATAGTTAGTGACTGTGGTGGGTCATCTACTGTGGATGCCACTCACAGCTGACTCCCTGTGCTTCCATCTCAGTATGGTATCACTGACTGTTGACCTGGGATAGGTCAATTTGTAAACAGTTTTCGAAACAGATAGGCTTGCAGCACAGCATGCTATCACAATGCCTCTCGTAGCCATTTTACCAAGACATGGTGCACTAACTTGGGACAATGCACCTTGTCCATTAACCTCTAATCAAGCAGTGTACAAATACCTCGTACATATTCAGAAATGAAATTCTTAAGATTTGAACTACTGATCTCATCATGATAGTCCATATTCGAAATCATGATTACCGTGGCGGCCGGTGAAAATTTTAAGTGGGGGGGGTGCTGCATATACAAAATATACAAAATACACTTTCAAAAAAAATTTTTTTTTCCTAATCAGGAACCAATTTATTAATAAATAAATTTACATGTTAAAAAATTTCTTTATTAAAAATATTCACCCACACCACGAACAAACACCAATAATAAAAGTTTTGTATCTCACAGAAATAATGTGTGCAAGCATATGATACAATGCCCAAAGAGCAGTGTCAAGTGTAAACGAATATCTGTGAGTCTACGTGCAATTAGTGCAATCATTTTAACACTGCGTTAGATTGCAATGTGTATGTTTCGTGTAACCATAACTGAAAAAATATAATTCTTTTCATATTTTCAGCAGTGACACTGGTCATAATTCAGCCTTGTATCTATAATAAATAAATAAATGTTATTTTAACAAAATAAAATAAGATTAGCAAAAAATAGTTCACCCTTTCATATCTCACAGAAATAACACGTGCAAGCATATACGATATACTGTCCAAAGAGCAGTGTCAGATTCACTAGTTATGTGCAATGAGAAGTGCAAACGAATATCAGCGAGTCTGCCTGCAATTGGTTGAATGTGATAATTCCAACACTGCATTAGATCGCAGTGTATTTTTTTTATATATATCTGAATTTATCATTTGTTTGGTTCAGATATCTGTCATTTGAATATTCTATCCCATTCTGTTTGTTTTCTTTGTTTATTTTATTTAGAATTTTTTAATATAATTTCTAGTTAACTAGTATGTTTTGCAGTTAGGTAATTTGCATTTTTCACTATACTGATATGGTACTCTGGTTTATATAATGTTCCCTAGCTTGCATTTTATAACTCTATTATCTATATTATATTTATCATTATCTCTTTACTGCTCTCTCTCCAGATAAATTTTGAACATCTGGAAATTATCACTCACCAATTCATACAAAAAAACACCAATTCATACAAAAAACAAAACAAAAAGGACCATTCCTGAAAACATATGTTTTCAGGAATGGTCCTTTGTTCTCCTTCTGCCTCCAGATATTCTATCAAAAACCTTATCCAACTTATTTTGATAATTATGCCTTATCAAGTTATGTCTTGATCATGTAATCCCTCCCTCTTTCTTCTCAGTGAATCTGTAATTTGCATACTTTCAATCTGTCCTCATTCTTCATTCCCAAGATCTGAAGCTGACTTAGTTATCTCTGAATCCTCTGTCTCCTCTCCAGCAGCTCTTCCTTTCAAATATTAAGGTGACCAAATCTGCACTGTCCTCACGATTTTAATAAAAATGCTCTGAAGTATCACATCTCTATCCACCATCACGACAAGATCCCTCATCCCATCTAAGATATCCTGGAACATTTCCTTAAGACACCTTATTCTACCACAAATCCCCTTGCTTTATTCATATCAAGTTGACTCAGTAAATCATTCTTCCTGCTCGCTCACCATCAGTAGTAGTTATCCTACCAATTCTCCCCTGCTCTAAGTCATATATTATGTGATATTAACAAGGATTTAATTACTTGTTTAACACCTACTTATGAGTATATTCTCAGTGGTCATCATTATTATTAACCCACATCCTCCCATAATCATTCTTCCTTCTATTGGCCTCATATTGAAAAAAACTCCCTAGGATGTCTTTTAGCCTTATTTGATAACTGCTGCTGCTCATACTGCACTCTTGCTACCCATAACAAGCCTTGTTTAAGGGTAGCAAACACTTTCCTTGTTCTCCTTATGTAACTGATTGCCACTGATCTTGTGCTGCCATCATATGAGGCATGCAATCTCTTCCATATTGCATGCTTCAGTCACCCATTTTACAGCTCCTTCATTTAATCTTCTGACCTTTAAAATACAGTCCTTGCCTCTGCCAGATAGTTTGCAAGTAAGGAACCAAGCAGCATTGATTTCCTTCCCATCCAATTCCTCATTCCATGATATAACTGCAAGTCAACTGAGTTTGTCAAAATCACTTTCCTTATAGTTCTACAGCTCTTACGTGAAAGTCTTCATATGCCTAGTGAGCACCAAATGCCACTCATGGTCACTTTCACCAACTGTGGGAAGATTTCCAGCCTAGCTGGCTGAGTGTATCTGCTCTCCAGCTTTTGATTTGAACCCTCAGCCTTTTGGCTGAGGGTTCAAATCCCGCCATGGATGTTTGTAATTGTCCTTTGAAATACTAGTGGTGGTGGGTGGCGGTAAATGGTGTTGGTGTAGTTGCGATCAGTTGGTGGATTGAGTGGCGGAGACAGAGTTGTAGAGCAGGTGCCTTCTCTCGATGAGTCTTTGGACTCCCTGGAGCTGTCTAATAATAATAATAATTTGACACTTCATCTAATAATATCCTCTTTGGTAATCAAATACGCAATTCCCGTGTGTCCTCTGTTACATTCTGCCTAAAATGGTCATCCCTCAAAACCTCAAGGAATTCATCCTGTTTAGTTCCAGACTATATATTCATGCCAGCATATATCACCATAATGATCACCCTTATCTAATTAGACAGACCAATTTGCCTACGCATTTTTTTTCACTGCCTTCCAGATTACCAGGTCTATAGCAATATCCTACTAAATATTTCATCCTGTCCACCTCTGCTTTATACCATTCTGCTTCAACACTACTGTCACTATTTGCTCCTTGCATCTCCATCTTTGATGGGCCTCTGCAATCAACAGCACTGCTCCCTTTCTGCCCTGGATGAATTAACTATCAAATGCTACAGTTTCATTCCCCTCGTTTCAAAAGCATCTTTCATTTGTGAACATATACACTAGTTTTCTGCTTTTATAAAAGTCCTACACCTTCCTTCTATGACTCTTCCGTAGCCCCCCCCCTTGACCATTCCTCTATATAATCACTGATATTACTCTCTTGAGACCTAGATGTTTAATGCACATGCTTGATTTTCCTTCCTTGAACATTCATTATCTACCTGAAGCCTTGTATGCTTCTCATGAAGTGTATCACTATTCTGTGTTCCCCCTCTCTTATTCTCTTCACTCATGCCACTTGTCTCTTCAGTTACAAATTCCCCTACCTTACTCTAATCTCTTTCAGACAGCTCTATATATCCCTCAAATTCATCCCACAAATTTGAAAAAAAATTGCCTCTCCTCACTTAACTCTGCTAGCATACAATTCCATAATCTTTGTTCACTGTCTCAACTCATTATCATACCTAGGCAACATGCTTGACTACCTTGCCTACCACACTTATCTTTCAGTCTACTTGATACAGCCTCCTGACATCCATCCTTGCATTCTCCTTACCAACCAAATATTTATGTCAACTATCACTACCAACACTATTGTTCCCCTACTCTTATCCAGTTCTTCAATCACCCTGCTCATTCTACAGTACAGCACAAAAAAAAAAAAAAAAAAATGCTGAATAATTACAATGACATGTTAAGGAGTAAATGGGTTTATTAAGAAAGAAATATGGTTATGCAAGATGTGTACATCCACAACAGTTGATGGAATAAAGCATTGACGATAGATTACATGCTCAACATAGGCACCTTGTCTTTTAAGACAGATTTTGTAGTGCATGCAAATGTTTTCTGCTACCTTGTGGGACAAATGTTTGGATATCTGCTGGACATGTGTAATTTTATCCCTTAGTTCGTTAATGTTTGAAGGTGGGTCACAGTGGAATACCTATTCTTTCAACATACCCTCAAACGAAAGCATCAAGTGATGCGAGATCAGGAGAACGTGAAAGTTACGGGAATTCTGCGTACCTCAAAATGAGCCTCCTGAGAAAGTGTTCTAGACCCACATGTGTGACAAGTTGCTCCATCCTGTTGTAATACCTGTGCACAAAATGGAATATTTTTTGCACGATACATTATGGGTGAGCAGAACGAACACAATCTCCATGTAGAGTTCACTGTTGAATGTCATAATTACATCATCCTGTTCAATGAAGTAGGGCCCAATTATTCCATGCCACACACACCATGTTTCTCTTGAACAAATTCAGATCTCTAAATCAAAGAAACCTATAGGTTTGTTTGTTTAGAACCGCTTAGATAGAAATGCGCTTCATCCGAGAATCGAACATTATGGAGAAAGGATGGATCTTCAGCACATTGGCCAGCATGCATGCACAGGTATTTCTGCCTTACAGCATAATCTGTTGCTGTTAAACACTGAGTCACCTTCAGTGACTACGAAATGGCACCCAGCTCCTTAAGGATTATTGTAGTGACAGAGTCAGTGTTGCAAGTTTAACCGCTGTTCCACATTAACAGTGTTTGGGAGACTGTAACACTTGCTCCAGCACACGTCCGTGACTCTGTTAACAGTCCATGGTCTCCCCGAGTGCCCTTTGGATTGCGGCAGAACACTTGGTATGCTGGAACCTCTCGATTAAGTCAATGATGACACTATTGCTTGGGGCACATTTACGAAAACGGCGAATAAACTGTTCACAAATATATTGTGAACTTGGATCATTTGATCTACCAACTCCATATGAATGAAAATAATGTGCGACAATAAATGTCTTTTCTTCCAACATCAACACCAATGCTACAGCTAAAAGTAATGGTATAAACTCTAGACGTGCTCTTCTATTAATATGCATGCGGTCGAACGGCATATCTCATAGTGCACCTACTGAAGAATGTCGAAGTTTAATACTTAGTTTTTGCACATTGCCTATCTTCTGGAAAAACAATCTTGTGCAGCTTTTCTCTCACCACTTCTCTACTCATTAAATCTCTGTCTAGGGCTATTATGAATCATTCGATGTCTTCCAAAAGGCCATCTTTCCTCACATCTTACAAATTCGTAATTGTCAGTTCATTCCTCATATATTTAATCTGTTGCCTCAACTCCGCTTATATATCTTCAATACATTCTCATGTCCATATACGCCAATCATATTTTCATCACCTTGCACGTCCTGCTGTCTTAGTGCGCATCGCTGCTAACTCACTGCCAGGTATGAGTGCTGTCTGACAGTTATCATCAGCAGCAGCAGCATCTTTGTGCACTTAATCGTATCATCAACCGTGCTTCCTTCCGTAGCTGCATACAGGATCTTTTGTCCACTACTGCTTACATTAAATTACATTTCATAATCTGTAGGCTTGTTAAATTGTTGCATGTCCAAACTCTTTCATCTCTCCTATTAATCCTCTCTTCATAAATATTTTGAATCTCTCCCTAAGCAAACATAATTGCTCTTCAAGGTATCTCTCCAATTTAGAAATATCTCTGCCACTTGCTTTCTTTCTCACCTATCTATGTTTCGCCAATTTTCCTATGCTCAAAGCTTAGGAAAAAACACAAAATAATTGAATTAATGCAGAACTAAAACCGAACACAAACTATGGATCACAAGCTCTCATACACCCATATTTAAATAACATATGCTCTATCACCACACAATTTTAAAATTTAACACTCTTTTCACTGTTCTCTTAAATAAGCAGTATTATTCTTGTTTTAATCTTCTGCAATCTTCCGAAGTGCACTCATAAATTTTTTGCATAAACCATGACAGCCTTTTGCTAGATATGCATAAATAGTAGTAGTTCAATGGTTTACATCCCTACCATCTATAGGGTGTAGCATAGAGGCTGCCTGCCTCGTGGCTCGGTTTAATAAGAGCACTCGTTCAGCCATATTGTGGTAGGCTCAGTCGCTATGCTAAAATTTCTGTTAGTGTAGCAAGTGCGGAACGAAGTTTTTCCAAGCTTAAACCGACTAAAAATTATTTGCGAACAGCAATGACCCAAGAAAGATTGGTTGGTCTAGCTATATCGATAGAGGCGGACATAGCTTATAATTTAAATTTAGAAAAGCTTATGAACAGTTTTATTGTGCGATATCCCCGTAGAGCAAACATTTAATTAATATTATTATCCAATCGTTTTACATCAGTGATTCTCTTCTAATAAAACAAAACAGCAACTGGAGATTTTCTTATATTTTTGTCTTATGATCCAATGGGGGCGATATTTAATTATTTGCCTCAAGGGAGTGATCTAATCTGGCAACAGCCCTGTTTACATGATACATCAAATTCATCTCTTAGAAATATCCATAAGCAACATGAAATCTAGAGTAAATTTTGTTTTCTTTTGATATCAAACTTGAAATGCACTTCTCATTGTGTATAATACAGGTAATTCTCATTATGAATGACTGATACAGGAATTGAAGTGAATGAAATGGAGATGAGTAGTATATTACAGAACCTTAATGTAAATACATCTGTGGGATTGGATGGTATACCAGCTCAAGTCTTACATGAAGCAGTAAAGGAATTGTCATTTCCCTTGACCATATTGTTTAATTTAAGTCTCAGCTCTGGTTATTCCCGAGGAGGTGGAAAGAGGGGGGAAATAGTTCCATTGCATAAAGGAGATTCCAAGACTACTGTTGCAAATTACCGACCGATCAGTATATCAGGAATCGTTGTCAAGGTTTTGGAGAAGTGAAGAGCAAAATACAGGAATGGATAGATGAAAATGGGATACTGTATGGAGGACAGCATGGTTTTGTGAAGCGTAGATCATGCGTCAGTAACTTGCTCACGTTTTATAATACGGTGACTGAACTGGATAAGGGTAATTGATTTACAGTGATACTGCTGGACTTTGCTAAGGCCTTTGACAAGATACCACATGAATTCTAATCAGTAAATTGCAGCACATGAGGATGGATATAGGGTTGGTAAGATGGATAGGAGGGTGGTTGATTGAGAGATATCAGAGAGTAGTTTATTCTGGAGTGGAGTCCAAAAGAAGGCCTGTTACTAGTTGTGTGCCACAGGGTTCTGTTCTTGGACCACTGCTATTTAATTTGTTCATTTATTTGCTGATAATGCAAAGTTGGGTAGAGCAATAGTGAATGCACATGATGTCAAAATTTTGCAGGATGATTTGGATAGAGTGGCAGATTGGGCTAATGAGAATGGATGTCAGTTTAATGTAGCAAAGTGTAAGGTTATGCATTTTGGGGTGAAAAAATTAGCAGCAGTATATCACATTGGTGGAACTGTACTCCAGAAGGTTGATGCAGCCAGAGATTTGGGTATATTGGTGGATGGGTAGTTGAAATTTAGGGAGGCACATAGCAAAAGTGGCTAAATCAGCTCATCAGATCACTTGGTTACTGAAGAATAGTTTGACGAGCAGAGATAAGCAAGTTATTGTTCCTCTTTATTGGGCCTTGATAAGATCCCATCTTGACTACTGTGCCCAGATTTGGGCCCCTTGGTTTCTTCTTGATGGGGAGGAGGTAGAGAGGATCTAGAGACGAGTGACCAAGATGATAGCTGATCTATTGAATGAACCTTACGAGAACAGGTTGAAGATCTGTGGGTTAGAGAAATTGGTTGATAGGCAGAAAAGGGGTGATATGAATGAGACATTGAAATTACTGAAGGTGTTTTATAAGATTCATTCAGAGGAAATTTTTTAGAACAGGTCTGTTGGTGGGAGAACTAGGGGCCATCCATGGAAACTGAGGTGGTTACTATTGACAATAAATGTATCATTTTTCAAAATTCCAAAATGCATGACACCTTATATATGACAATCCCCTACCTGTGGAATGTCACAGCGCAACCAAGCGCCGGAACGGATAATCCATATTTTTTGAATTAATCCAATTTTTAACAGGGACTCTTTCCTTTCGAACTGTCCATTTTTTAACATGGAAGTCTATGGGCGACCGCTGTGCACGTCGTGATGCGTTAGCAGGCGCCTCGTCCTCGTTTGCGAACGGAAGTGACGTCACCGGAAGGGGGATGAAGCGGATGTTACATCAGGCAGACGTCACAATGACGCACTGATGGGTAGAGGAGGAAAGCTTCTCGCTAGTGGAATAATTTCACCCGCCGATTTTGAAACGAACATTCCTTTACCAGAGGAACTGAAGTTACTTAGGATATAAAGAAAACAGCTATAACACAAATAACAAGCACTTTTGCTGGATGTCACCACAGATGAAACCTATTAGAGAAGCTGACGTATCTTTCGTAATATTACGGGCGCTAGAAGGGCATATGCGGCGGAACTAAATATATCCCATGCACGATGCAATGTTGTCGGTTGAATAGTAGTCGATAACACTTAACAAGCACAAGCAGCACTGAGGAGAATATAAATAAAGCATACAAGAAATGAAGTAAAAATGAGTTGGGTATTCGTTTCATGTTTGTTATCACCACACAAACGCTATCATGACTCCATATTTTTGGCTGCTGTTAGGGTTCCGTCACTGGCGGGAAAATGCAGCTGAACATGGTATCCGCCATACGCGGACAACGTCGGTGCGATTGCTGGATGTCTTGGTTTGTATGGTATCGTCGGTTTCCATACAATGCACAATTCCTAAATACATATATACAGATCCAAACATAACCAATACAAGCAGCACATACTAAGTAAGAGAGGACAAAGTTAGATTTTTTTTTACAAAACGAATGCGCACATATCACGAACAGAAACTAACTCCCTGCAGCAGGAAACCACCACGTGGATGAAGATGGCCAGTAAATACAATACGCTTTTGGTCATCGTTATCGCGGGCGATTTATATAGCAGCATTTACAGAGCGATGAACATGATATATTGTTAATATCACATTTTAATCTACGAAGTGCTTATTTAATAGTTACATTTGAAATTGGGAATTCGTGCATTAAATATGTCTGTGATCGTTCTTCTACACACACACACACACATATATATATATATATATACACTTTATAATATAAAATGATAATTAAAATAAAGTGATATTACATCCCATTTTGTTCCGCTACAAGACTTATATGCTAAACTTAAATATTAAAATTTAAAAAAATAATCACTAATAACTAAAAATAATAACTATCCAGGTTTGCTGGACGTGTATATGCGTCCTACGCCTTTTTTTTTTTTTATTGTTCTCTGTGAGAAGTAAGGTTTTTCTATGTGCCCCCATAGAGAGTGAGGCCCCCAGCTTGCGCATCATGCGCCTAATGGTAAATGCGGCCCTGAATATATATATATATATATATATATATATATATATATATAACGATCTTCTATGTGTGTGTGTGTGTGTGTATATATATATATATATATATATATATATATATATATATATAGAACGATGATACGAAATACTAGACAATGTTCTCAGCTGGTGGTAAAGGATAAAAGCTTAGATTACTCTCAATGCTATTGAGAAAGATTGGTTGTATTCCTTCAGAAGTCGCATTAAACAGCCTCAATCAGTTTCGAATTAATTCATCTATTGATTGTATTGATTGTAGATGCAATTTCATGCTCTATAGATATTATTATTAGACAAGTGGGTCGTTCCTGAACCATCGTAGAGCGAGTGTAATTTGTTTTAAAGTTTTAATTTTGAGTAACTTGGGGGGGGGGGATTCAAATACTCTGTTTATGTGATAGAAACTGCTCTTACCCAACTAATTAATACAAATAGCAGCAGCACATAAAAAACCTGTTGTCTCTGGATTAAACTGCTAATTCTGGATTAATAAGTCGCTTAGTGTTTGGTCAACCCAAGTCAAACATTTACGAAGAGAAAATTTCCAGAGGAGATTGAAATTTAGTAATATTGATAAGAACAATAATCTAAAAGTCCAGGTAGTCCAGAAGTGAAAACCATATATGACAAAATGAAACTAGTTTATTTAAGTAAAAACACAAAAATAAATACAACTAATATATCTTAGAGTTCATAATTGAAAGGACTAATAATAGATTTCTACAGATGCGTCTCATCTTGTTTTGGTATTAAAGTTATTCTGAAGCATTATGAAATTTACTATTTTATTATTATGCCGCTAATATTTCTTCAAATGAGTCACTTTTTACAACCAAACTGGCTATGTTAAAATCCCTTTGACCTGATTAAAACGTAGAATGCTGTTGAAACTTCATCACTATTTTATCTGTTCAACTGCAATCTATCTCCACCCCCAGCCGTTAACGGATTGTCTTTATGTGCACTGTGTTACTTGGAATTTCTTTACTGCCCTACGATATTTGACATTTTTTGCTGCACAATTTGTTGTCTCTTCCCAAAATAAAAACGAATTTCACATGTGCAAAAATAAATAATCAAAATGTTTGTTTACATTGGAAAGATTATGTCAAATATAATTTTTAAATAACATTTATTGCAATAAATATTACATTTTGCTTTCTTTCCTTACAAAATAAGATTATATGGGTCTCACATTTCAATTTTAGGAACGATTTTTTTTTTTATGAACAATAAATGGTGTTAAACTGCATTACTCTAGGTTTGCGATTGCGAGCTTTTTTAATATAAAAAATTTATCCAATGGTATTTTATTCACAGACTCTTCGCTTTTGTCTTTTGCTTAAAACTGCAAGACACGACTACTTCAAATATCTTATTCGCAAATAACAAGTGCGGCAAGCTTTTTTCACCCTGGCCGCGTATGGTAACATATACCGTAAAAAGCAAACATGCCGCGTGTGCTCAGCCGCATATGCACGCAAGCGACCGATCGTAACCACAGTCACATAGGGAGACCACGGCCGCTATGTTAGCCGGCGATGGAGAGAGAGATATACGAGCGTCACCATGACGTCAATCTGATGTAACTTCCGCTCCCCTTCCGGTGACGTCATTTCCGGTAGCGAACGAAGACGAGGTACCCGCTCACGCATTAATGCGTCCGCTGCGGTCTCCCATAGGCTACCATGTTAAAGAACCAGCCGTTTGAAAGGAAAGAGTCTGATTTTCGAAATGGATTAATTTCCAAACCTGAAATGAGCCCCAATTTTAGTAAGTTGCGCTATTCTCACTGAAAGGTAACAAATTGCATGACATGCTAATATCGGAATTTAGATTCGATACGATCTTTCTCACGTTTAGTCAGATACTGTGTGAATGCCAATATTTGTTCCTGA
The DNA here is from genome assembly GCF_054136105.1 of Typopeltis vanoorti. Lineage (NCBI taxonomy): Eukaryota > Metazoa > Arthropoda > Arachnida > Uropygi > Thelyphonidae > Typopeltis > Typopeltis vanoorti. The sequence goes on along the minus strand of NC_143565.1, from coordinate 57,844,438 downwards.
TATTATGTTTAATGCCTCCCTCGATGAGTCTGACTCCTTCGAGTTGCCCTTAATAGTATAGTATAGTATGGGAATTGCGTTCTCGAGAATCGCCTCGTATATCAAAAATGTACCCATTTTTCATTCATATTAATCCAAGCGTATTAAATAAAATGTTCAGTATGTATAAAAGAAATAATGTTGTAGTTATTTATTTTAGCGATTAATACATCTTTAGCTCGTCATTCCATAGCAATATGATCTACATCCGCAGCATCGTCAGTCAAATTTCTGCTGAACACATAGCCACTTACAGTGGTCGAACCACCTACAACTTCCAGCAAAAGATGTCGGTTGCTTTTCGCCTTCGCTCGTGTGACCTCCCCAGACAAAGGGACGTTCACACGAGAGAATCCATATAGCCAGCATTCTTTCCATTTTCATAATTGCATTGACAATTGAGCGCTATTGTGCATTTGCCAGTTATTTATCACTGTAGAATCGTTCAATCGACTCATCCTTTGAATGCCAGTACTGGGTTCGCCTCTATCACACCGATTCAGAACTTCCCATTTTACCGCTGAAGAATGAGATTTCCTAGACCTTGCCTTACATTCTTCCTTTCACTTACTTTCCTTTCTTGCCAGAAATCTTCCTTAAAGGTCGCAGAATTTTTTTTACAGATATAGACAATACTGGATAAAGCAGTAGGGACACATGCACAGGACTGGGGTAGAAAAGGCGCATGCGCGGAAACTTCCACACCTTGGATAGAAAACAGCTGTAGTTTTTATGTACCGTAATAATAAACACGGATAACGAAATCACGTATAACGAGAGTTAACACCGCTATTTAATATTACTTTGGCAGCAAAGTTTAACCATTGTGTACTTTTTATTTTGTTAGTACTTATTATTACTTTATTTATAATAATAAAATTTAATAAAGATGTTTCAACATTTTTTTAGGAAAATTTTGAAAATGAAGAGAACGTTTAGATTTGGCAGTTATATTTATAACCTATTTCTTAGGTTAAGAAATTTACTCGGTTAGCTGATACTCTTCGCGAGACAAGTCAACGCTCGTAATTTCTATACTCTAATCGCAAGTGATGTGAAATTACCAATAAAACATGCGGCTTAAATTACTTATACTTTTCGAGTATTTAAATATACAGGAATGATTTGGATTTAAGGGGAAATGATTAACACATGTTCGATGTGTAAAAGTGACCGCATTTTCATATCATTGCGTTATTGACTGTAAATTATTTGCTTACAATTTTAGTTCTCCTAAAAACACCATTTGTGTAACACGTATTTCCAAAATTTCATACCATTTTAGGATTTCGTTTTACCGACTTCGTAGAAGAAATACTGGCATACTGAATATTTGTAGGGGGTGGTCATTTCTGTATTTCATTATTTAATGCTACCTTGTGAAAAAGATGAATTAGTTATTCCACATTTCTATTGCAAATCAATACAAATAGTAAAATTACATAAATTGTGATGATCGATTTTATTTTAAAAAAATATATTGCAATGACACCTTTTAGTGTCTGTTTCTTCCTTGAAATTTTAAGGTTTATTTGAAATGAGCCTCACTTGAAATTTTTATTTCTTTTTCAGAAACAGAGCTTAGTCGGTCTCTACTTAATGAAGTTCGTTTACATAACTTTTGTTCCTGAAACTTTGTGGAGCCGGGTTTTCAGGCCTTCAAGCCGATTCTGTCTGCAATGAAGGAGAGAAGTTTTCTATGACTTTCTCTGATCAATGAGATGAACCAGTCTTTGCCTGATTCTGTAGGGTTTTTTGTCCCGGCAACGCGGGTTTTTAATCCCGCAAAATAGGTAAAGCTGTAACATCCATTGACTTTTAATGTACGCCTTTTAATGTGTTATATGAAGTGTTACATTGCCACTCTGTGTCACCAATATCTTGTTAATCTCGCCTCAATGCCAAGACTCAAATTGAAATCCAAAAGAAATGTAATGACTTATACATGGAATTAGAAACCAATTATAATTCTCAATTGTATAATGTTTTAATTGGCAAATGAAGTGTCGAATAAAAATGTCACTGTCAGCATTCGAACGTGTCCTTCCTTAGTAAGCGAATCCAGTCACGTGTCAGATCTTAAGGGCCGCTTATCGTTGAGTGTCAATTAATTGTAGCCGGTTAATATCACAAAATAGTAAAAGTGGGATTTTTTCTTATTCTCCCCCCCCCCTTCTAGCACTCCACAAAAATCAGTTCTGAATGTATTGTCGAATATGTAATGTTTTAAAAAAAATTAGTCTAAGGATATTAAAAATAGCAAAGCAAAAAATAATCGTAGTAATAATTACGAATAATATGTGGTAAATTAGAGAATGAAAAGCTTGCATTTTAAAGTACTTTTTTTTTTTTTTAAGCTGTGGGTGAAATTTTCATTTTATGTGCATTTCGTAAGTAAATGAGATGATTTTCGCCAGTCCTATGAGCTACTAGCAAAATATCCAGTGTTTCAGCTGTTTTAAACAGTTTAGCCTGAAAGTTTCTTTCCTTCCTCCTTCCCCCTCTCTTCTTCCACTTGATCGCTTCAGTTGAATTCACCGATTTTTTTCTGGAACGAAACTGACGCGGTCATATTGTATTGCGGCCAAAATGATGTGTATGATACTGACTAGTGGATGTCAAATATGGGGCAGTGTGATGCAAAGAGACTTGACAACCGACCTGCAATGGAGACTTCCGTGTCACATGCATCTTTCTACAAATCATTCTGGCAGATAATATTAAGTGTGGAAGAAGTTCCTTTTTATGTAGCCCACAAAATACTTAGTGATTTTAAATTTTCTCAAAATCAGACGATATGTAATCGTGTCATGTTCCTTCACACTTCTCAGTCCACCTGTTCTTCGCATAGATAGAGTATATCACGTATCCAAATATTAGCATGGTTTGAAACTAGGTTTATGGAACTGGACTGAAGTGTTCTCGGCAGCTAAGATGAAATAAAAACATTAGTTCTCCCCCTTCCCATCAGTCATTGCACTAATTTTTTTTCTCAATATAAATATCAATTCTTCTCTTAACTTTGATTCTTAAGAAAGAATTTAATTCAACTCCATGGGTCAAAAAAGAGGAACCGAAATCTTAATTTTTCTCAAACGATTTTAAATTTGTAAATTCGTAGTTGTGGTGCAGAGTTTTTTTATTATTTTTTCCCTGTCTATTAGTCTCACTACGTTCATCTTTTGAATATAATATCTGTTTCCTGAGAAAAAAATGGATATCCACGTGGGTGCGGTTTAGTGGGTGGCTATGCGCTTCGCAACCATATACCTGGGAAAGGAGTGTCCTGGGTTCAATTCTCGTCGCTGACGTGTGGAGTTTAAGGATCTTTCTCGGACATAGCGAAGTTAGCGGATCTTGGACGTGGACAGCAAGTTTTTTTTTTTTTCCAGTTTATCTGGGGTTTTCCTCCCGCAAACCGGTACCGTGACCACAGGATATACCATATTCTCGGTCCGGTATGGCTTAGAAGAACCTAAGATAGCCCTGTAACAGGCCAGTAGGTCTAATATGTAGAAGGGAGAAGAAGAAAACGGATATCCAAGTTCATATGAATGCTTCATTTCTTTCCAACTTCCATTTCACCCACTGGTATACAACTCTTTAGTCAAATAACCCCCCCCTCCCCTTTGGGATTAATATCATAATAGATTATATATCAGTTATACTAATCATGCGGTAACAATAAATTCGAAACCTTACGATGTCACCGAAAACGGTAGTTATAATGAGATATGAAGAAAATTGGAACATTCCAAGTTTAATAACATAAAAACCGGTGGACAAGATAATAGGAGGCAGTATTTCATCGTAGCAGTTGAAAAAAAGGTAATATGGCAACACGACATGAACTCGGTGACATCGAGAGATCTGTCACATTAGTGCCATTGCCGCTCAAATGGAGCATCTAAAATCAATGACTGGCGATGTGATCAACGAATGGAGACGTTCTGGCATCACTAGTGCAGGAAAACACCCAGGGCGGCCACCGAAAATGACTGACAGAAACAGGCGGGTGTTACAACGGGTGGTATGCAATAATCGACTACAATCTGCACAGATCATTCGTGATGAGTTCCAGAGCGCCAGTAACACCGTGGTTGAGCACTAATACTATAGAAAAAGAACTCCATTTACTTCGTTTCCATGAAAGAGGAGCAGTACACAAACCAAACATCACAACGAACAAGGCAGCTCCTCTGACCTGGTGAAGAACTTGTGAACTGGACAATTGACCAGTGGAAAACGGTACTTTGGAGCGATAAATCAAGATTCAGCTATTTGCAGTCTGATGGCAGTGTGTGAAGGCAGCCTGGTAAATGCTTTTTACCACAGTGTGTTGTACTCATTGTAGAGTTTGGTGAAGTAATGTTGTGAGGTGCATTCAGCTTGTTTAAAGTGGAACCACTGGTCATTGTCTGTGGTTTGGTTCAATAAAGGAACCTTAATATTCTGGATAATCAGGTGTAATGTACGTTGTCGGTTTTATGGAATGGACCGTGTCAAGACGACAATGTTGCATGCCAGAAAGCTGCAGCCATACGGAATGGTACGAGAAAATGGGTCTTTAACCACTACAAGCCAGGAAGTATATATATACGTTCACATTTCTATGGATGCGAAGTGCATATTACAATTGTAATACCATTGATATTACATTGAAATTTATGATGGATACGAAGCTTTTCAGGGTGGGTATTTGATATTTAATGGCCGGTAAGGTGGTTAAACGATGACCATGGCCTGTGCAGAGTCTTGACCACATCGAACATCTGTGTGACGAATTCGAATGGTGATTGAGGTACAGAGAGCACGTCCTCAATCTGTCGTATTCAGTGCTATTAGTAGTAGTAGTAGGGGCACTTCTGACAAGATCAAGATAAGATAAGTAATCGTGACGTGATGGGTTTTAATTTGATGACGTCTTTGTTTGTGTGACGTAATGAGTTTGGAATTTTTCTGGGGACTATCTGTGTATGTGTGTGACGTCACGTTGTTTTGTTCGCATATGGAATTATGGGTGATGGTAGCGATAAGGATTCGTGTCGTGATTGGTTTGGCACTTTGAAGAAGATCAAGATAAGAAAAGGAACCATGTCGTGAATGTTTGTTATTATCAAATGTAGATAAGTGACATCATTTGTTAGTTGTAAATAAGCGACGTTATTGTTTTGAATGGAAAAGGAAGATATTATTAGGGGATAAGGATTCGTGTCGTGATTGGTGGGATACTATGAACAAAATAGGGTTAGGTTGAATGGGGGAAGCAAGGTCAGTGTATTGTTATGAGTTGTAGATAAGTAAATGGTTTGCATATGTCATTATGGGTGCTGGAATTTCGCTGGGCCTCCCCACTTTTATCAGGGACATCACGTGGTGTGTTGGGTTCGCAGTGTGCATTGTGGGTGATATTTAAAGATAACCAGTCATGACGTTATGTGTTTAGAAATTTCTGGGTATATATGTCTCTCTGTGATATCACATGGTGTTTTGGTTTGCCTATGGAATTGTGGGTGATGTTTTTGAGATAAGATATCTTGGAATTTTCCCAGGGTAACACACATCTGTCATTGTCATGTTTTGTCTTTGGTTGCCTATAGATGGCTGTACTAATTTTCCAATACAGTTTGGGGTATTTCTTTCTTTTTAAAAGGTGGGAATTCTTAGAGTAGAGTTGTGATGGTGGAAATGATTAGGCTTTTCTGAATAATTTAATTATATGCTGGTGTTCCTCACACAAATTAGACATTAAAAGTCGCTAATGTATCCATGATGATACTCTAATATCTACTTTATGATTATTCTTATGAAAAAAAAAACTATTCAGTATTAGAATTACGCTTATCGAAACATACGAGCAGTGATTATTGAAATTACAATAATGTAATTATTGTATTACATTACTTAAACAATGCAATTGTTATGTTTAAGTTAAAAAAGAATTAACTTACATTTCTTTCCAGAATGGGAACATCTTGGTACTATCTAGGTTTTCTGAATGTTCTAAATTGTTGATTTTTAACATATTCACAGCACAGAACACAAACGCAATTCTGAAAATGCAGTTGACTTTTTCATTATAGGTTACTGGGGCTAACATATATTCATAGCACAAAAACACACAAAACATAGGTGTTGAAAGATATTTCTGTTAATAACCAGAAAATATAGTTGACACATCGTTTAGATTACCACCCTGTTCGTTTTCTTTTAGATGACTCATTAATTTCCGGTCTTAGTTTTCGGTTTTCTCTTTTCAGACTATGGAACTACAGTTACTCATTTTGTATACAGTTGATCACATCCTGTATTAGATGACGTTCAAAAAGTATAATTTCAAACGTTTTTTTCCACGCTTCTGGAGCTTCTCTGATTACCGACATCGTAAACATCGAAAAGTAAACTCAATGCTTGCCTTTCTGTTAATCTCATTTATTTCTGGTTTTAGTCTGTAGTTTAGTATGTTTGTATTAATTACATCCTGTAATATATGAGTTGCAGTATTGTTCAAAAGGTATCATTTTCCCACGGTTGGATGTTTCTCAAACACTTACATATGACTAAATGATTAGCATTCATGTGATTGTGATTACACATTTCCTAAAATTATTCATTTCTGATTATGGATTTTATACACATATTGTTTTCAAGTAGATGGCTTCTTTGTTTATTTACATTTTGTGTAGCTAGGAAACTCGAATTTATTTCAAATGAATATTAGCTCTGCAATATATACAGTAAAACCCCAACGTTATGCAGTAGGTGGGACCAACAAAAAGCGCTTAATTCGAATCTGCGTAACTCGGGGTATAATTTTGCATGCAATTTATATATACAAACATATAATTGGGACCAAAGGTTTACAAAAACACCTATTTTTTTAAAGAAATATAATCATAATTGTAGTTTTTCGTACATAAAAAAAGAAAGTTATTTCGATGTCGGTGGTTTCATAAAATCTAATAGATTCGTCTTATAGTACAATGTCTTTTCTTGTCACGCAAAATTTCTTCATAGCAAACTAATGATTTTTTTATTTCTTGCCATTTGCCTTGTGGCTACAGTTCGTTCCTCGTTAGAATCTATGTCCTCCAAAATCTGTAAACCTTTCTTTTATGATTGTTCTTACTGTGGATTCCTATAGACTGAACTTCTTTGCTAGCTCACAAATTTTCATTCCACCTTCAAAATCCTTAATAATGTTGAGTTTTGTTTCCAAAGTCATGTTTTTCTTTTCTTGCTAGCTGTAGAAGAATCGGACTTGCTTCTTTTGGATGACATTATTTTTTATGTGATAAAATTTTTATCAAGAACATAACATTAAACAATCTCAAGGTTTGTAGACTATAAAAATCGTATATGAATGAAGACCGCGCGAAACACGTCAGTGCTTGTTCACAGCATGTGCGACACTGGCGAATGCGGCGACGCCCGAAAGATACGACTAGTGCTGAGGCGTGAAGTGGGACGGGAATACGTACATATAAAAAAACCCGTAACTCCGGATTCGCGTAAGTCGGGGTATGACTGTACTTTGTTAATTTCTATGTTACATTTTATTTGACTGTAATATTATTAACAAATTGTATTTACTGAATCTAATATACAGAAATTAAATAAAGTGAAAAAGACAGAATTTTTTTTTTTTTTCTTATTCTTCTGATTAACATTTGTGCTGATGTTCATAATGTATGATTTCCCACTGGTGATTACGCATAATTCACGTGATTTTTCTCCATGTGACATTTCAAAGCAAGTTGAACTATGGTATTTACATAGTTCAACTATATAAAACTCATTTCCGTTAGTCCCAATTGACTTGTCCTCTCAGCCCGACATATATTTCACAGTAGGGATATTTAGATATATATTTTAACACAATTATTGTATTAGATATTCTTTCCAATACAAATAAATAATTAGTTATTCTTATTTCAAATGAAAATTAGCTCAGAAAGAAAGAAAGAAAAACAAATGTTTACCCTCAAATAAATATTTATGATCACAGCAAACAAGAAATTCATCAGCATTTTCAAAGTTTTGAAATTCATACAAATATTGTTTTCATCATTTGGCAACGCTAATCTTGGGGCCAGTTTAGTCTGGCCAGTCACTGTGTTGCACATACTTACATAGCGCATGGTTCTTTGATTGTGAACCACATGCACTAGCAATTATGTTTGTTTACCAGGCACAATGCTTATTTTGAGGCCCGTTTATTCTGGCCCAATCACTGCGTTTGTACGTAAATAGCACGCAATTTTTTCATCTACTGCGCACAATGTGCAATGGACTGATTTTGTTCTACTGCGCATGATGCGCAATGCACCGATTATGTTCTACTGCGCATGATGCGCAATGCACCGATTATGTTCTACTGCGCATGATGCGCAATGCACCGATTATGTTCTACTGCGCATGATGCGCAATGCACCGATTATGTTCTACTGCGCATGATGCGCAATGCACCGATTATGGTCTACTGCGCATGATGCGCAATGCACCGATTATGGTCTACTGCGCATGATGCGCAATGCACCGATTTTGGTCTACTGCGCATGATGCGCAATGCACCGATTTTGGTCTACTGCGCATGATACACAATTGATCGATATTTGCCTTCTGTGCATGATGTGCAATGGACCGATTTTGGTGTTTTTTTCTTTTTATTGCAAGTTCCTTTATTTGTAAGCTTCATATTATAGTACAAAATGTTGAATTATGTAATGCACTTCCATTATGTAACATACGGAAATCCGTGTAATATATATATGTATATATATTAGATGAGAGAATCATCATTAACTCGGTTAACATACATATTTTTTAAAAAGAATTGAATGAATAGAACCGAGATTTAAGTAAAAAGGTTTTAATATAAAAACACGACTAGTTTCGGCTTGTAACAACTTTCATCAGGTGACATTATAAAAGAAAGAAAAAACACTAAAACACTGAAGCTTGAATAAACTATGAACAACATAGCGAGTCTCTTACATAATTGACACTAAAACGTTGTGGTTATTCAAAGCTGTTCTTTCGTTTGTTGTATTGTTGGGAAAGTACGTGCTAGTTAGCATCTCGTGAACGCCAGTACATGATTATAGCTGAATGACTATCTGGGAGGTTGTAGCTCAAGTTATTATTTAGATGAACAGAATTGAAGATGATTTCCCTAGATTCCACGATTTTTCTCTCTAGTTCATCACTGCAACGGAAGACGTTAGTAGATTTTTCCCAGCAGACTTTGTGACTTTGGCTTTCATCATTAGGATTAGCCGAAAAAAGGATATGACTTGATAATGCACTGGCTCGCTGTCTCTGTTAAATAATGTCCCTCATGTGTTCTTCCATACGCAATTCGACAGATTTGTCTATCTGCCCAAAATAAGGAATATCACAATCACACAATATTTTATATACACCGGGGTATTTAAGGTGATAAAGTTTTGGGTGGCTTATTAAGAAACGGATTTTTGGAAGTGGAGTGAACAAAGTTCTGATATTGTATTTTCTTAGAACCTTTGCTAATTTATGTGAAACTGTACTTATGTAAGGAATAGATATATATTGCCTTTGAATCTATTTGTTTCTTCTGAGCGATGTCTAGGAGGATTAATAAGGAATCTTTCATGATTCTCTTGGAATATCATTAACTTTGAAAGAAGTTTTGAGATGGTTTATTTATGTAAGAATTTCATTTGGGTCATCCAGAAAAGAACGGGCTCTATATCCCAAGGTGGAAATTATTCCAAGCTTATGAGGAGGGAAGTGATGGGACTGACTATGCAGATATCTGTTGGTATGTGTGGGCTTTCTATATATCAATATTTTGAGTTTACCAGAAGAGCAGCTCAGTTTGACATCAAGATATGTATATATATTATATACATATTATATATTACTATAATAAATAACCTAATAAAATCGCAGGAGTCATGCTATAGTGAAAGTTGCATAACATTAATTAGGAACGAAAAGTACAAAGTAGTTAAATAGTATCTATTTTTTTTTTTATATATTTTACACCTGCAACAGGTTGTTTTTAATACCAATATGCAAAAGTCAATTATTTATATTATTTTTTAAACAGAGTTTCATCATTACTGTGTGAAAATATATATTCTTTTATCGAGTTTGGTATTTGTTTTGGTTAATTTCATTTCGTATTGCAAAAGGTAGGGTGTTGAACGTTTTGGTGCTAAATGTTCAGTAAAAATATTGTTTATGTATTGCTTCTTTATATGCTTTAGTAACATGGAGGGTGGTCTTAAACGATATTTGCTTCAAACATAGAAGGCAACACTATGAGATCGATTTTTTCTAAGTTTTAATCGGTCATAAGAACTCATGTGAATTTTCAAGTCATTCTATCAAGTAGTTTGTTGTATGCAGTTGTCGGAAGCAAACGTGTTGTCTGTATCCCTTGAAATGAATAAAATGGTTATCTTGGGGTTATAAAATTCTTTGAAAAAGGAGGTTTAACTCCAAAAGGAAGTTTTATGAAATTCATTCGAATTTCATAAAAGCTTCGGGGCACTTTCTTCTCCTTTATTTTCAACAATTAATAAATGGATTTAAATTTGGCAGTATCAACCTTGAAGATGATCCACGTGAATGACGTTCAAAATGTGTAACAACCAAGAAAGTGTAACAAGAATCATTGATCAAATGCACGATATGTTATTCTACAACCGGTGAGTCAAATTGCGTGAAATTGATGAGACTATAGGCATTTCAAAAGAACGTGCAGGATGTATTTTGCATGAGGAATTTCAAATGAAAAAGCTTTGCACAAAATGAAAGCCGATCTAGCTCACTGCAGATCAAAAACCCACTCTCAAGAACTTGATCGCATTTATTCTTTTGGAGACCCTAGGCGCATCATCATTATGAGGCATTAAAAGAACAAGTCTATTTCAGTTAATCAAATTCACTACAAGTATCTAAAGTGCTAAGGGATAGTATGTTTAGTACGCTGTATTCATTACACACATTGCAGGATCCTTATATTCGTTGGTAGTTAAGATTTCAATTACTATATTCTGAGCAGAGACTAAAGCTTTCAGCGTAGTGAGATAGATTCTTCTAACCACTTAATATACAGTACCATACTGGAGTGTGCTTTGAATCCAGGCATAATATAATATTTTTATCATATTTAAATTTAAGAATCTATTTAGGTAGTATAGTCTATTTATCCTAATCTTATTTTATTTACGACATCTATAATATGCGGTTGCCATCTTAAATGATTATAATTTTTAAACCAAAGTAATTTATTACACTGATCTTTTTCTATTTCCTCGCAGTGGCAATTTGAATGCGTCCTGCAATTCCAATCATTCAAAATTAATTGTGCAGTGAATTTCATTTTGTCTATTGTATTTCGCAAGTTTAAATTTACATATTTAATTCTGAGACTTTCAGACTGAGTTGCTTTGACTGGAACCAATTTCTTACTTTAAAAAGATCAGCATTCACTATGATTTGCATTTGTTCGGCCGTGTCTGTAGAGAAAATTAGTATTGTGTCATCTGCAAAAGTATTTATTTTACTGATTATTTTAAAAAAAGTATTTATTTTACTGTAAGATTGCAGACGGGATTGATATAAATATTAAATAAAATTCGTATTAAAACAGATACTTTTGGTAAACCGCAGTCTATTGTTTTGTAGCTGGCTGGTAACTGTTATTTATTTTTCGATTTGTAATCTGACATTTAATAATTTTTCAACCAGTTTAGGGCAGTACCTCGTATTCCTATGACTTTTACTGTTTTTTTTATTAAAATTTCATGTGATATATTTGAGCTTTCCAAAAGCTTTTCGCAGAAACATTATCTTGAAATATTATCTAGAAACGTTATAATTTTTCTATATCTAGAAACATTACCACTGTTTCTAGATATAGAAGCACTGGTAATGTTAGTTTATATTCATCAATGGAGAAAGAAACTCTGTCAAGTTCAGCAAAACATGTTCTGGGTAAGCATAAGCATTTGCCTGAACCGAAATTTGGAAAAAGTTGCTTTTGACATAAATTTCATGATACAAAGTAGTTTGGTCTGAAATTCTTCTATTTATTTATTTTTTCTCTTTTGGTAAATAGGTATAACTACGACTTTCTTAATATCTCATGGAAACGTGCCTGTCATCAGTGATAAGTTAAAAATGTACATTCTGGCTACCATAATGTACATTTGACATTTTTTCACAATGCTTGTGTTAATAGCATCGTGTCCTGAAAGTTTTGTTCTTTTTAGTCTAGCTGTAACACTCTTGATTCCGTTTTCACAAGTGCGGAAAAGATATATGGAGTTATCAATTCTCCTGGGAGTGCAATTTTGAGTGGTGGTTTTAGCATTTATCAGAATGTTTTCACTGACCGGGGAAAAGTGATTATTGAATTCTTCAGCTAGTCCTCCTTCTCCGTTTTCTCTATCCGTATCGATATCTTTAAGTATGTTGAGGGTTTGTTGTGTATATCCTTGCCGATTAATTTATTCACAAACTTCCATTGTTTTCTGGGATTGCCTTGGCATTTTAGGAATTCATTTCTGTAGTATTCGTTTGTACTTTCTTTTAATTTATGGTCTATTAGATTTCTATAGAACTTAAAACTATGTTCATAATATTAGTTTTAGTTCATAATAATGTTATTAACAGATATGAACTTTTCAGCAGTAATTGTCTTTACGAATAAAGAAAATTACACCTCCAGAATTGTAATAATTTCTATATCGATAGATTTTTAAATCCACTTAATTGATAGAAATTAATTTCTTCCTTTTATCCCAGATTTCTGTCTATATCAGAACATCTAACCGATATACTAAATCGTCCGGTAGTAATTCAAAGTGTTCTAATTTATCTCGAATACTTCTTATATTTATATGTAAAATGTTCAAGGGAGTTACATTGCTGAGCATAAAATGTTTCTTAATTCTACTGAATCATGATTCAAATTACACATTTTACAAGTTACTCTCGATGTTTTCTCGGAATTTAGACAAGTCTTTTTTGCATCTGATTCGCCATGTTCTTGAAGTATCTTCTCTTCTCCTGAACAGTTTACCATGTTTGACCAAGATATGAATAGTGGAGTTTTTCAGGTTGGATGTATTTTACTACCCTTAAAATTGTCATATGTAGCAGTTGTACTTCGTCTATTTGACACTTTTGTATCCATTCAGCCATTGGTCTCTGATCGCTTTTCTTTTAAATTTTCTAATCCTAAGCATTGCTCTGTTTCTCTGCCCACTACGAAAACGATGTTTAGCCTGATTATCCTTTTCAGTATAACTGATCTTGATTTTGTACGCAAATTATCTTTGGTGTTTCGATCATATTCTCGCGTGGCTTCATCAACACTAACGATTTGCAGATTTTAGCTAATTACCTGTTGATTCAGATGACCCACGGTTTCGAGAAGTTCTTAAGCTCTCTACGCAGCTCCATATTTGCGTTTTCTAGTTCAAAGTGCTTTGTCTTAAATTCCTTAACATCTTGTGGCAGGCTATCAGTGATTGCCAGAAATTTGATCTATTTTGTTACAGGTATATTAAGTATATTATCTTAAGTAGTTGACTTTTGTTGATAGTGGCTCTTTAATGCTTTCATTATCACCATTAAATCTGTTATACATATATTGTCCATATTATTAATCTCTGGAATGCATGAGCCATCACCCCTGGGGAAAGTTGCTAGAAGGCGTTGGCTGTCATTGGAATGGCGTCCGTCGTATAACTGGAGTCCAACTGCTCAACGGTTGGAACATTAATCAGGTCATTGTTGTTCATCGAATTTGTACGAACTGCATTTCCAGTTTCGTTTTCTGATCATAGAGAGCTTTATAAATTGACTTTTGCTAAGACATATATGGCACAATAAATATAATAAATGCTTTTACATTTATCTGTGCACTTCATAACAGATGTACAGCCAATACATAATGTTTCATTTCATACATTTCAAAAACTTTCCAGCAGACTACCATTATTTAATTTACTCTGTATGGTCTACTGTGCATGATGGGCAATGAACTGATTTTTCTACTGCACAATATTGTGCAATGGAGCAATTGTTTCCTGTGGCCATGATACGTAATAGACTTATTTTAATCTACTGTGCATTATTTGTGGTAATGCAATTATGTTTATACGAAGAAGTCCGTCAACCGATTTTTCTACCCGCATGATGCGCAATAGTCCGATTTTTGTCCATTGCGCATGTTGCGCAATGGACCGATTTTGTTCTACTGCGCATGATGCGCAATAATCCGATTTTGGTCTACTGGACATGATGCACAATGGACCGATTTTTTCTACTGCACATGATACACAGTAGTAATGGCTGTATGCAACACAGTTTTAATTGCCGATGGCAATGTTTTAATTAGGTGATGCAAGGTCGCGCTTTGGAGGGCCCCTCCCTTATCGAAAAGTAATTAAATTCAACCCTTTCACCATCGTTTCTAACGTACTTTTAATTAGGAGGGTTCCTCCCTTATCAAAAAGTAATTAAATTCAACACCTCTATTTTGATCTACCCGAGGTCGTGATAGGCTAGCTTCTTTGTACCTCAGCCAATACCAATGTACAAAACAATGAGGAGGAGATACGTAGCCTGACTGGTTTATTTTAAGGTCTACAATTCCCGCCACCCCCCGACCTTGTTTGAACTGCTTTGTAAGCGTTCTTTCGAAGGCTTTTAGGACAAGATATCTACACTGAATGAATTACTTTTGTATGGAGAAGGTAATTTTAATTGGAAAGTTTTAATTTTTCCATGAGGTCAACGTGTGACGTTATTTACACGTGATGACTGTTTTCGTCTCTATTGTATTGTCTATGTTACCGCTAAAGTGCGAAAACCGTTAATGTGCAGATTAACTGATTTGCTCCGTTAACGTGCGGAAGAGAGTTTTCCGCATTTTACCTAGGTAATGTGCACATTAACGGCTTCCGTATCGTTAAAGTTCAAAAGTTTGTTTCTCTCATTTCCTTTCCCTACTCCTTCCCCCCTCTCCCTCCACTTTCAGTTTGGTTTTTTAATAAGTAAACATAATTTTATCATGTTTTTTTTCTTAATTGTAATAATATTTTAAACCGTTTGATTCCTTGTATTATATTAATTGATTGATGATTGATTCTATCAACTAATTTGTTGATTGTTTGATTGTATTAACTTGATTCTTTAGATATCAAAAAATAAATAAATAACATTATCTTAATTTAAACATACAGAAACGTTGCTGTTGTTCCAGCAAAGATCTTATTTTCACTTTAACTAGTGCCTAGTAGGTAATTTGCAGATTACCTAGGTAATTTGAGAAATGAAACAATTTTCCGCACATTAACGGCTCACCGTAGTTAATCTGTACAATACCTAGATAATCTGCAGAATAACTGATTTCTGCACTTTAGCGGTAACATCTACAGTTAGTTTACATGTATTTTTCTCCAATGGCTTGTTTTTTATAAATAAGAACTTCTGTCTAGTTCTTGAAATCATCCAAGTATATCTAAAGCTAGTGCTAAGTATTTTCTTACTAACGGAGTATATTTGTATTTATCTATGTCAGGGTTAGGTCCTGAAATATGTCTTCAATCCCGTTCAGCTACAATAGTTTTTCGTGCTTCTGATGTATAAGATGTACTGAGATTCCAGCTTTCGCAAATCAAACGATGCTTGCAGAAAAATGGAGGAGGAAGAGAATTTTCTCTTCCCTCCTGCACTGTGAGAGTGAAAGGAGGCCTTGTTCGTTTTGTTAGTGATCCAGTGTGATATTAACGTTGATTGATCGTGCAAGTAGTATTTCCCCAACATCTTAATGTTTTGAAAGCAAATGCTAACGTGTTTCGTATTATGTCCGAGGTTCTTGCATACAATTTCAAGGATGTTTCTATAAAGATGGCTTTGGAATCTTCTTCTTTGACGGATGGACAGTTTTTGAAAGTGCTTTCCTCATTTATGAAACGTTGTTCTCCATTTTCGATCATAGAGGAATGTGAATTGTAAAGAAGGTGTGGAATGTACCTTATAGATGTATAGTGTCTTTTATGTAATGATTTCTCAACACAGTTATTTGCGTTCTTTATTGTCTTCCATCTAAATATTTGCTAATAAAAAATATATTAAACCTGAACCAGTGTTTGTCTATGTTTATTTTATGTTAAGATGTCTACTGATTTAAGTAAATTATATTATGATTTGTCGAACCCAGGAGGGTTTGGAAGCATATCATCTTTGCAAAACACTTCTGGACATAATATCAGAGAAGTTAAACGATGGTTGCAAGAACAACCTACCTATACATTATATAAACCAGTGAAATGTAGATTTAGACGATTGAAAAAAAAGTAGCTGGAATTGCTCACCAATATCAATGTGATTTGTTGGATTTAAGCGCTATTGCTAGATTTAATAATGGTTTTAAATATTTATTAACTATGACTGATGTATTTTCTCGTAATGCTTGGGTTCACCCTCTCGAAACCAAAGGAGGTTTAGGAGTATCCAGAGCTATGCAGAAGTTGTTACTGAATGCAAAAAATCCTATACAGGTTGACAGAGGATAAGAATTTTGGACATGTAAAGAAAATGAACATGTACGTGCTTTACTTGAAAAACGAAGGATTTCTAAAGGTGACACTTCTTATTATTGTGCTATCTTCTATCGAATGTCAGCGACCATCTTGGCGAACAAACTGCCCTCTTGTGCTAATATGAGCAGTTGTGCAGTGCTCTTTCCTGTCCACGTCTTGATGTTGTCAAACCATGATATTCTTTTTCTTCCTCTAGTTCCTTTGCCATCAATTCTTCCTACCAAAATAGTTTGTAGAAGTTGATATTTGCTGTTTCTCATGATGTGGCCAAGATATGTTTTTCGTTTCTTGATTATTTGTACAAGATGTTTAGCTTTGCCAATGGATTTTAAGACATCTTCATTGGTAATTTTTTCTGTCCATGATATCTTTAGCATTCTTCTGTATAGCCACATCTCAAAGGCTTCGATTTTCTTGATGGTTGTCGCCTTCAATGTCCATGTTTCAACTCCATAGAGCAGAATAGACCACATGTAGCATTTCAGCATTCGGCATCTGACTTCCATGTTTAGGTCTTTATTTCAGAATAATGCTCTCATTTTCAAGAAGGACTGCCGTGCAACTTCAATCCTTGTCTTTATATCTATTTCTGGATCCCACAGTTAATTAAGCCAGCAACCAAGATATTTATATCTTGACACTTGATCGATATTTTTCCCATTGAGTGTCAGTTTCATTGATGAGGCTGGATGTTTGCTGATGATCATGTATTTTGTCTTGTTGATGTTTATATTTATTCCCATTCTTTGGCCTTCTATGTATGCTCTGTCAATGAGTTTTTGGAGATCCATAATGTTATTTGCAATTAGCAGGGTGTCATCTGCATATCGTAGGTTGTTAACAATCTTTCCATTTATTATGATTCCCCTCTGGGCATTATTCCAATGATTTTTTAAAGATTATCTCTGAGTATATGTTGAACAGGAGTGGTGAGATCACACATCCATGTCTCACTCCTCTTTTGATGTTAATATCACTGGTGGTAATGGTAATGTTGTCTAATTGATCGGTAGCTGACTGATTCCAATACAGATTTGTTATTAGTCTTGTCTTGTTCGTCTAGCCTTATTTGTTGAAGGACTTCTAATAAGTTAGTGTGTCTGACTTTGTCGAATACTTTTTCAAAATCTATGAAACACATAAAGACAAATTTCTGTTTTTCTATGCATTTTTGTATCAATATTTGGGTACAGAAAAGGGCCTCTCTAGTACCGAAACCATTCCGAAAGCCGAATTGTGTTTCACTTAGAGTGTCTTCACTTTTTCTATAAATGCGATTCTGAATTATTTTCAAAAATATTTTTAATGTTTGGCTGATTAGACATAAGTCGGAAGTCACCACAGGAATTCACTTTGGGTTTCATTGGGACAGTGATAAATGTAGATTTGAGCCAATCTAATGGAAATTCATTACTTTCATATATTTTATTAAATAGTTTTTCAAGACGTATGATGTTATCTGGTTCTATGAACTTTAAAAATTCTGTTTGCACACCATCTGGTCCACTGGCTTTTCCTGTTTTACTTGTTCGTATAGCATTCTCTATTTCGCATTTCATGATTGCTGGTCCTTGAATGTTAGCTTTTATATTTGTAGGCTCCTGTCTAGTATCATTGAAAAGTTCTGTTACATATTTTATCCAAATCTGTGCTTTGTTCTCTTCTTCTATAACTATTTTTCCATTTTCGTCTCTTAGAGACACTATTTGCTTTTTCCTGAGTTTTCTGGAAATTTCGGTGATTTTCTTATACAGATTGAAATTATCATGTTTCTTCTGAAGCAGTTCAATTTCAGTACATAAATTTTTCATCCAATTTTCCTTGACTTCTTTTATTTTTTTCTTGATGATGTTATGCGTTTCTGTATATCTGGCTAGGTTTTTGTTTTTGTACATTCTTGTATCAATAAGAGAAAGAATCTCATCTGTCATCCATTCCTGTTGTTTTATATTATTCACCTAACCTACTTCTTCAATACTTGTTGTTACGATGGTTATGATTACTTCTTAAAGCTATTCCAAAGAGATTCCACTCTTTTACATTCTTCTATGTTAATCTGTTGTAATCGCAGGTTAAGCTATGTCTTGGCACTTTTATTTATGTTCGGGTCTTTCAGTTTTTCTAAGTCGATTTTCTTTTCTTTTGTGATTTTTTTAGCTGATTTTAATCTAAGACTTACTTCTGCAACTATGGGATTGTGGTCTGATGAGATATCTGTTCCAGGATAAGTCTTTGCACTCTTTATACTACTGTAGAATCTTTCATCTATCAGCAAGTAATCAATTTGATTTCTGGCAATGTTATGTCGGTTATCCTGAGGCGATTTCCAAGTGTACAATCTTCTGGGTGGAAGTTTAAACCAGGTATTTGCTATTGTTAGATCTTCCTCCTAACAGAACTGGACTAGGCGATCTCCTCTGTCATTCCTGGTGCGTAAGCCATGTTCTCCAACAATTTCTCCATCATCCCCTCTTCCCACTTTTGCATTGAAGTCACCCATCACTATGTTTATATCGTGTTTCTTTGTTAGGTTTTTAATCTCTTTTAGGTGTTCATAAAACTCTTCAACATCTTCTTCACTTTTGTCAGCTGTGGGTGCATAAAGCTTGGATGATATTTATATTAACGGGGTTTCCCTTAAGTTGTAACAGCATTATCCTTTCAGAAAATGGAATCCAATTTTTACTGATTTATTGATTTCTTCATCTACTATTACAGCTACACCATGTCGATGTTTGTTCTCATCATTCCCAGAGTAATACATTGTCGTATTATCTTGTTAACACTTTCCAGATCCTGGCCATCTTGTCTCGCAAATTCCCAAAATCCGGATGCCCAGCATCTTCATTTCTCTTGTGGCTTTTCTTAATTTGCCAGCTTCATACAGAGTTCTGGCATTCCAAGTTGCGATTTTAAAAGTGGACACCATTTTGAGCCAGGAGATTCTTCGCACTCCTCTCCCATTTAAGGGACGCCGGGAACTTGGGGCCAATTGTAACGGTTTGCTCGCCATGGTGGTTGTTCTGGAGATAAGGTAGAGCAGTAGTTTCTCAGTTTGCTTTCTGCTCCGCAGTATTACAGACGTACAAAATATAATCATATTCCCATCTGCAAATCTCTGATCATAAGCTTTTCCGTCATCATTTGGCTTCAACCTTGTGTCAGTACTGATAATGCTGCTTCCCAATGTCAGGGGCAGTGACCCCAGCAGGTGCTTATTAAATGGCGGCACAACTCGCCATGTCACCGAGTTGTTATTGGGCTTTGTGAGGCTTTAAGTGAGCCAGAGTTGCCACTTCTGCTCCCCCACGCTCTGATAGCTCAGTCGCTGTTGGTCCACGGCTGCTAATTCGCCAGATTGCTCTGCTTATATCGCAGCTAGCCTCCATATCTGAAGGCTGTTCCCCGATCCGCCACCTGGGGACGCACCCGGTAGTAGTCAGCTCTGCCCCGGGAAAGGGCAGAGCTGACACTAAAGCATCGATAGTAGAAAGATTTCACCGTACTTTACGTGGACGGATGTGGCGTTATTTCACTTATAAAAATACATACAGTTATGCTGATATATTACCTGAACTTTTAAGAGAGTATAATTTATCTAAACATAGATCTATTGGGATGACTCCTGAAGAAGTGAATCACGGGAACAAGAGTAAAGTATACGAACGGTTATATGGACAGAATGAAGAACCGAACCCTGTACTGTTTAAGAAAGGTGACGTTGTGCGTATCTCCAGACAAAAAAAAATCTTATTGACAAAGAATCCACACCTTCGTGGACCGAGGAAATCTTTATCATCAAGACCGTTCTTTTTACCAATCCTCTCACCTACCGACTCGAAGACACAAGCGGAAAAGAAATTTCTGGTCGTTTTTATGCCGATGAAATGCAAAAAAGTAGCCAGGCCTGAATTTTACGTTGTTGACAAAGTTTTGAAACGAAGAGTTAGAAGCGGTATTCTGGAATTACTAGAGAAATGGCGATCTTATCCAGACCCGAATCGGGTTCGTCCAAGCGAAGTATTCCGTTTATAACAGCTCTCTGTGGTACTATTGTGGTTCTTTATGCTTTGTCTCCCGTAAACAAGGTCGTTCTCCCTGATGGTGAGAACTGTATAATTCGAGACGGTACAGGTAAGAGCGTGCCTTGTTCGGTAATTGATATATGTGTGTTTAGAGGATATAGTTACGCTTCGTTCAGTGATATAGTAACCTGGATGAGTATAAATCGATCATCATCTAAACAGAAACAAGAGTGCAAAATTCGTGCTACCACCTGAAATTTTCGCTATACCTTCAGAGGACAGATATGGCTGCTGGTTATCCGATGCTGCAAACTTTCGAAGACTAGTATCTGCTCTCGAGAAACAGTTGGGAATATCGTCTCGTGGCATATCTGACTTCAGATCCAAAGTACTTGGAAAAGCAGGGGTGCACGACTCCGTCAATACCTAACTTGGATTTGCCTGGAGGGTTAACGCAAGTGGCAGTTTTAGAAACACGACCTCGAAATACAGGATTTCTGAATGAAGCCTTATTGGATGCTGTTTATCCTCATTTTAAGCGACACACACACACACAGAGATGCATTCATTGTGGTGTTGATGATGTGGTTGTTCATTTAGCGCTTGCCCTATCACGTGTTAATCTTGTAGAACTATTGGAAGCTTGAAGCAGACGTGTCGAACCGTTTTTAACAGAGAGCGAAAAGGCTTCACTCTACAGTTCCTCGAAGCGTGGTTAACAGATTGCAAGAATATTCATCTTTTGTAAAAGGTTTTGATATTAGAGTATTCTACTTTATGTAATGGAGTATCTAATCTTGCCTAGTACAGCTTCTATGGATATATTTCCAGAGAACAGCATAGGAAATTATTTTGTAAGACTACCACATGCTGCTGATCTCGGTCCAGGTGAATGGATGATGGGTTTAGCTGAAATTCAAATACCTGCCGTTTTTAATAATGTAGATGAGTCTGTCAATAAACTTGACATTGCATATGAAACTAAGGGTGAATACCAGATTATTGGTTGTTCAATTGATACGTATCCTACAGTAGGGAATGCAGATCAGCTGGCAAGACAGCTGAACAACGCTGTTCCTGATAATGATAAACTCTATGTGATGTTTACTGTGGATGGTAAAAAAAGAAAGGGAAGATGGAATGTAGTTATACATACTTTACATGGTTATCAGATCAAACTTTCCTCGTATCTAGCTCAGTTGTTGGGAGGTCCTCCAATCCCTTCTGGAGAGGCTTACACCGGTTGGAAAGGACCAGGAACAATCACGATGCCTAGTGCTATAACTGAACTTAAACGCACCTACAATATATCTTTTCAGATACGTAAAATAACGAGAATTGGAAAAATTGAGACAAAAAAAAGATTTCTGTTAAACCGGATATTATCCTACCCCCACCCCTCTCGATTTGTTGAATACTTTAGAAAATCTCACAGCAATTACGTTTCAACGAGAAGCAGATGGTAAAGTTAAAATAATTATTCCCGATAATACTCGTCTTCGATTTCCTAAAGCTGATCCGGGACTTGCTAGATTACTAGGGATGGACGAATCTCGATGGACGATGTGTATGCACCTCTGCTCAGAATAAATCCTGCTACTTATGACGGAAGTGATATTATTTCTAAATTATACAACAAGATAGATTACTTTCCGATGCCTACAAAACATTTTCAAATCGTAGAAATTGATTTAAGATCACACAGTGGGGAACCTATTTTATTTCGTTCTGGGAAATCGGTGATTAAACTCCACTTCAAAAAACGAAGATGAGCTACTTAGAATACTATAGGAATCAAGCAGGATTAGGAATAAACTCTAACGTGTTCAAGGGTCCTACTTTCCAACGTGGAGGGGGGTTAGGGGGTTCGTTTAAAAGTGTGTTTAGGTTTGTGACCCCTTTCATTAAACTAGCAGCACGTGCTCTTTCAAAACAAGCAATGAAAACATGACAACAAATAATAGATGTAGTGTCTGGTCAGAACATTCGTGAGTCAGCCGAGCGCAAGAGGCGGGTGTAGATTTACTTAATCAGTCGAAGGAATTTTTGGAAAAACAACTGGGATCTGGTATAAAGCGCCCTTACTGAAAGAAGAAACGTCTTTGTCGAAGAGAACACTACCCGCGATATATTCGATTAAAAAATGTCTTCAGAGTGTGTGGGTTCAGAGCTCGATATCTTTTGTGTACCGCCAACTGACTATTCACACGAGAAGAGTTTGTATGCAGCATATTATCCCCTTTCGAGTCTCGAAACCGGGCCGTTAGAATTTTTTGTAAGTGGCGGCCAGCATTACCTGAATTTGTCGAAATCAGTTTTGTGTTTACGTGTTAACGGTAATCATGGCATATCTCTTACAGAACTGTAAGAGGGAGTTGGTAGTTTTCCTGTTGAAGTAGTGAGTATATCTAGAGTGTACTAGTTTAAGAGAAGGCATAACAACTGTTGTGGGTTGTATATGTCCTTCCTCGACAAGTTCTTAACTCACTGGAGGTGTAATAATAATTTTCTCTTGTATATTTTATATTTCTTATCTTTGGATACTTGCACAGATACTTGTATCTGTATATTTTCTAACTACTAAATTTGCAGATCTCACATCCAGTGTGATCTATAAATTTTTCTTTCTCTTTTACATTTTACATTAATGATACTAATGCATTCTCTTTAGTGAAAACTATCAAAAATCGAGAATCCTTTTGTGGCTCTATTTGAAATAAATGTACATATACAATAAAATTTATAAACAAGCGAAACGTTTAATCTGCACTCTTTGCGATCTTGTCACCCAGATTTTTTTTTCCCCTATATTTCTTCCCAATGGACTGCTCGCTAGGATGAGAAAAATGTCTGATGTTTTCAAAATAAAACATCAGATAAAATAAAATAAATAAAAAAAATAGGAAACTTGGGAAAGACAGTCCACACCATAGCTAACTCCCGAAGTTTAGCATATTAGCATCGATAATTTAGAAGCATAAACAAAACACCAGGGAAGTGCCACTGCCCACATACGAGAATAGTATACTTGAACCTGACACTTGACTCCTTTGAAATAGTGACTTTCTAAAGTCGAAATTTTGAGATAAGGAGTTAAAAAAAAAACACCAAAACTCGAATTTTCAGAGGGAAAAAAGCATACTTGCCTGCGCATTGAACTTGGGAATCGTCTGAAAAAAAAAAAAAGCATAGAATGCGTAAAAATGTCTTCTAGTCAGCGAGTAATGTCGAATTGTATGTTCCACTATGCCCATATTTGAATTTGAATAAGCTTTCACTTCTTGCATTCAGAGACTACCATTGTAAATAATTAAAACAACGCAAATACAGTACTCAGTAAGTAATAAAATATGTATATCCAGACGTCCATATCGTCATGTCAAATAAAAATTCCCTCATATTATTTTTGTTACACATTAAGCATGAGCCACCAAAACAATACAAGACACGCACATAATCATATAATTACTTTCATTAAATGCAGTTTCTGTTGCACGAGAAGAGTACATTATATCAAACTGAAAACTCCTGGACATGATTGGCGATTCAAATTTAAATATCCAACCGTTATTGTTATGAGTGAACGAAGACGTACACACGCACGCAATTTTCTTTTCCATGTGTCCAAACAAGGGTTTACGAATTAAATGTTCGATTGCCGTACGGCTCATATTTCTGTTTTATGGGAGTGAATATTGGTTTCTTCGTGAAATCAACGGAACTCGGTATCCTCCATTCTATACAGTATTATGATTCAGTTAGAAATGGAGAATAGGGAGTTCACGAGACACGCACATTTCCAGGTACGCAGAATTACCTAAAAATGTGAGTGTTCCCAGAGTCTCTACTACATCTAGTAACAAGCAAGTATTTCGCACTTGGTCGAGCTGGAAAATGCTATCCTGGGGATTGAGATTATGTGGAATACAGTTAAGTCTGAAAGCAAATGCTACAAAAAATCGGCATGGAATTCAGTTTGGTTTGTAACGTGTGTGATCTTTGTAAACTTTTATATTACATGAAGATTCTTTTATTTTCCCAACTGGATCACAAATATCGTTTCGAGTACCCACAATGTTATTCTATTGTGCACCATATGCATTTTCAGATGAAAAGAAGCAGCTTTCAAGGTACTTCTGCAATCCTTCCCTATATGTAAATCACCCTCGTGTGGACAAACTTGCCGGTCAATAAAAAGAAGTACTTTTGGTCTTGTGGTTTGTTGCTGGATTTAGTTCTTTGCAGCCCTCGTGTTCTCAATCGGATTAATGATGTTCTTACGAAATGAATCTTCAGCATCGACAATTCAGAGGACACTAGTAGTAGTCCGGTCACTTCTGACAAGATAAAGATAAGGAATCGTGACGCGATTGGTTGTTGAGATGATGATGTCATTGGTGTGTGACGTCATGAGTTTGGAATGTTTGGAATTTTTCTTGGCACCGTCTGTGTGTGTGACGTCACTTTGTTTGTTTTGTTCGCATAGGGAATTATGGGTGATGATTAAGGATAAGGATTCGTGTCATGATTGGTGGGGTACTTTGAACAAGATCAAGATAAGGAATCGTGACGTGAATGTTTGTTGTTATCAGATGAAGATAAGTGACGTCATTTGTAAATAAGTGACGTAATTGTCAGTTGTAAATAATGACATTATTGTTTGGAATGGAAAAGGAAGATTATTAGTGGGACACTTTTAACCAGATCAAGATCAGATAAGGAATAAGGGACACTTTAACCAGATCAAGATCAGATAAGGAATCGTGACATGGATGTGTGTTGTTATCAGATGAAGATAGAGTTTGGAATTTCACTTGGGGCCCCCCTTCAGTCAGGGATATCACGTGGTGTGTTTGGTTCGCAAAGCATTGTGGGTTTTTTAGAAATAAGGAATGGTGACATTATGTACTTTGACATTTCTGGGGAACATGTCTCCGTTTTTTCGTTTTCGTGTGTTTTCGTTTGTCTATGGAATTATTGCGTTGTTTTTGAGAAAAGATATTTAGAATTTTCCCAGGGTGACAAACATCCGTCTTTGTCGTCAAGTTTTGTGTTTCGATGTCTATAGATGGCAGTACTAATTTTCCATCTGAATAATTAAATATATGCTGGTGTCCCCTCAAACACACACTTTTTTTTCATAACTCATCCATATTTTATTCTATATTCATATTCTAATTCATATTTTATTCATAACTCAGCCGAATATTTTGATTTTTCTAAAATTTAAGATCTTAAAGTTCAATAAATAAATAAATTGTGTTTGAATTCACTTTGATTTTAAAAGTGATCTTACTTAAATATGCATAACACATCAACGACACATTTTTTCATTTAAGTTTACACATTTTATTTCACAGATATTATTTAGAATGTAATATGCAAAAATAGGAATTTACAGATATTACCACTGTCTGTGTGTTTTTCTAGTCGTAACATTTCTCTGATGAGACATGTGCGATTGGCTGATACTGATACTGCTTCCCATACTAATATATAAATTTCACAGGTCATAAACAAAAATAGCAGTAGTATAAATACAATCAGTTGACGTTTTCGCGATGGTTGTTGATTTTCACCTGATAAGAAAAAAATCTTATTGTTAGTGATGGAAAAGTTAACAGATTACTATAATCCTAATATAGTTGTTAGTTTTGGAAGTAACAAAACTTTACAGAAACATACAAATTTTCCACATGAAACCGTGAAAGGTTGGTTAGCAGCACAGCCTACTTATGTGAGACATAAACCCATTAGAAGAAAGTTTAAACGCAATTTAATAAGTCCACACTTTTACACACTTTTTAATATGATTTGGCAGATATGTCATCCCATGCAAAAGAGAATGGGGGAGTTTGTTTCCTTCTTTTGTACATTGATTGTTTTTACCGATTTACGTGGTTTGAACACTGAAGAAGAAATCAGCAGGCGTTGTTATTAATGCTTGCGATTCTATTTTTAAAGACGTGCCATGTTACATAAACACAGATCAAGGAAAAGAGTTTTGCAACAAGAAAGTTTGTGCATTGTTTAAGAACCATAATATTCATTTCTACACGACAAGGAGGAAATGAAAGTACCCATTGCAGAAAGATTTATGAGAACATTGAAAATAAAGATCTACAAATGGATAACATATACTAAAAGTAAAAGTTATACGAAAGTTTTGCCGACCCTTGTACGTACTTATAACCTCACACCACACCGCACTATCGGTATGATTCCTTCGGAAGTTAACCTTCACAACGAGGATCGTTTGGAAATATTTGTACGAAACCCAAGAGGAGACTACCAAACCAAAATTTCAGGTAGGTGATAGCGTAGTTTTACCTGTATCCGGAGAGTTCATCGAAAAACAATTTATCGAAACGACAATTTATCGAAAAAGCAATTCGCCGAATAATCATTTCATCGAACAACAATCAATCGAAAAAGCAATTCCTCGAAAAGCAATTCCCCGATCAGCAGTTAATCGAAAAGACAATTCATCGAAAATACAGTTCACCGAAAAATGAATAATAAGGCATGTGTGGTGAAGATGTGTGAGTAATTTTTTTTTTTTAATTGTTTTGTTAGGGATATTTCTTTCAGGTAAACTACTATTTATCCGACTTCGTTCGGAAAGCGATTTTTTTGCAGGGCATACTGGTTGCAGTGAATGATATCCACTGAGGCGGATATAGTTGAGATGTTAAATGAACATTTCATAAAGGTATTTCATCCTTGTAAAAATAACATCCTACAGAACTTGAGGTCAGTGGGGAGGGAGGAGGAACACTGATGATAAGTGGGTTGGAGGTATACATGAGGAATTAAGTAAACTCGATATCAATCAGCATATAAGGCTTGTTGATATATCAACATGTGTCTTTGCGATATCTCAGAAGAGGAAGTCACTAGTGATGTGGTGAAAGGACCAGTTGAAAGTAACAAGCTGTACGAGGGGGTGAAAAGTTCTGATAAACACCTAGAATAAAAATGATGTTAAAGCATCTGATACAAACCACAAGGAAGACGATATCTTAAACCCTTTAACACCTATGTTTCCTGAAATCGTAATAATTATTGTTTTTCATTTAGGACATGTAAGAAAACATGTTAGTGGTTTGAAGAAATTCGAAGACACAGAGGTGCGGGCCGTCAGGTTTTTCGTGCTGCAAGAAAAGTCTGCAACTGAGATTCACCAAACATTGCGTGAGAATTTAGGGGACTCTGCCTTCCAGTATAACCAACAATTGAAAGCTGGGCATCCTGGGCTGGAGACCTTCCACAGCGATCACACCTGAAAACTTCGATGCAGTGCATCCCATGATCCTTGATGAGCAAATGCCAGCCAAAAACATCGCAAAGACTCTGGAGACATCCAGGGAACAAGTTGGTGTCATTATCTACCAAAATCTGGAAATGCAGATATTCTCAGCAAAGTGTCCCCAAAGGTGTTTGAATGCCGACCAAAAGAGAAAACATGTGCCAACCAAAAGCGAAATCATGTTTTCTCAAAACAAGATCATTTTGAGAAATCAGGTGCAAATTTTTTAGCTCGTATTCTGACCGTTGATGAAACAAGGCTTTTTCTCTATGACCCAGAGAACATTTTAGCTCGTATTCTGACCCGTGGTGAAATATAGCTTCTTCACTATGATCCAGAGAACAGACAACAGTCAATGAAGTGGAGACACAAAGGTTCTCCATGGCCAAAGAAGCTTCAAACTAAAAAGTCACCAGGGAAGGTTCGTGCCATTGTCTTTTAGGATATTGATGGTGTAATCCTTACCAAGGGAAAACGTTGCTAGAAACTAAGCAGAGGCGTGTTGCTTTTGCAGGACAATTCACCTGCTTATGAAATCCAACAGACAATATACAACTTGGGATTTCAATATCTACCTCAACCACCATATTCACCAGACGTAGTCCCAGGGCAATATGAATTCATATGAATTCAACAAAAATGAATTCATATCTGCAGCTGAGGACTGGTTTGCGCGAAAAGGGAAAGACTTTTTAAACAGAGGATTTGAAATGGCAGCATCGTTGTAACAAATGTATAACAGTAGCATATTTTGCCGCCAGTTCCCTTTAAAAAAAAAAAAAAAACCTGTTCTAAACGTCTTTAACGCCATGCCGTTAAGCTAGGCTTCAACATCTCTGATCATAAATTCTAAATAGCAGTATTAGCTATTAAAATTCTCTCTTAATTCTTTCTCTCTCTCTCTCTCTTTACAGAAAGAGAGAGAGAGAATTAAGCCTTTAACTCTACATTCTTTTATTTATTATAAGTTTTAAAAATAAATACCCTACAACGAAGTTTTATTATTCATGATGAATAATATTATTGAAGTTTTATTATGTAAAAATTTAACTAACGACATCCTGAAGATTGGTTTCAACAGAGAAGAAATAAATGACTTTTTTATAATTTATTTTTCGTATACTTTAAGCCAATTTTGCCGTTCCCTCCACAATTTACCCCCCCCCCACACACACACACACATGTGCAAATGCAAGTTTTTCACCTCTGGTATTAGAGCCGGCCCTGCCTGGCCCAATCTGACTTTTTCCTATTCCCAAATTAAAAAATAAATAAATAAATAAGTAAACTTCGGAGGAACAAAATTTACAAATATGAATTCATATCTGCATCTGAGGACTGGTTTGTGCAAAAGGGAAAGACTTTTTTAACAGCGTATTTGAAATGGCTACATCGTTGTAACAAATGTATAACAGTTTGTGAGGAATATGTAGACTAATGTGTAAGTTACGAGGTTCTACCTCAATTCCTTCACGGTGGTTATCAGAAATATTCCGCAAACCCTCGCAAGATTTAATGGTATGGGAGGCACAGATGGGAAGCAGAATATAGAATGGTAGGGAGATATCTTAGAGGACGTAGAGGAAATCCAACATTTCAAATCCTTATCCACCAACATCAGTGATGTTAGTGGATAAGGATTTGAAATGTTGAAGATATTTTGCTAAAATTGTGAGGACTGCAGAGCGCATTCTAGCACTGATGCCGAGAACACTGATATATAGGGGTAAATGTAAGGGTAAAGATGTAATGACTCCATTCTATAAAGTTTTATTCAGACTGCATATGGAGTACTGTGCCAAGAATTTGTTACTTGATTTTCAAATGGATCAAGATATGTCGTAAAAGATTCAAATACGATTGACTAATGGTAGTTTCTAGTCTCTGGAATGTTGAGCATGAAGACAGATTGAGGGAATGCCATAGTACAGTCTAGTGGATAAAGGACAAGAGGGGGGGGGGACGTCATCGAGATATCTAAGTTATTAAGAGATTATTGGAATAACGAGTATCAGATTTTTCATAGAATGGATGGAGTCAGGGGAGAACAAGAGACCATCCCTGGACGTATAAGAAGATCGCAAATGATGGTGAGTTTGAGGGTGGTTGGAATGCATTGCCTGGAAGTGTAGTGGGTGTGAAGACAGTGAATGCATTCAAGCCACAATATGATGAGCTGTGTGTGTAATGGAGGGTCTCCCGATATGAGTCATTGACTCCTGGGAGGTCTAATAATAATAATAATAATAATAATAATAATAATAATAATAATAATAATAATACACGCATACCCGGTCGTACGACACGTTAGGTTCCAGACCACCTCCGTATAGCGAACCACTGCCTTTTATTGTTTTTTTTTTTTTATCAGAATGCATAAAATGCATTTAATGGCTAAATAACGTTTTAGATAGTCATGTGTGTGCGTAAATGACGTGAATAAAGCATTTGTGTACGTCAGTTACGCAAAAGAAATATTTAGAATAATTTTCGGAAACTTAAATCTTATTCTGAATCGCACGGCTAAAAGGAACACGCCGACCTGTTTACTACCAATCTGCATCATTAAAATTTTCTAATTTCGTCAAAACTATTGTCAGGTTTATGGATAACTGTAATATTAACTAGTGGTTATTTTTTTTCCCCACTTGACTAAAAACTTTATATTTGTTTTTAACAAATCTAACAACAGTAGTGCCAAGTAAGTTTAGCCTGCGGCCTCTCTACGATACACCATTCTCAGTAAATTTAATTATTTTATTCTTAGTAGGTAATGTAACGCGACTTCTTTTCACTGGAAGCAATAGCAACCATACCTTGTAATTTTATCAGAGCTATGACAAGAAAATAATTATTATAAACAGTTTACAATTCACAGCCAACGAAACACCCAAACCTAAAGCAATGTAACAAGCAGTGGCGCAGCCAGGGAGCCAAGGGGCCTACCCCCAAAGAAAAAGGAAATGCTCAGTCATCGGTCATATTCAATGCATAGTATGTATTCTCAAATCGCTTACTCAACTCGTCCCCCCTTCCCCCAATATTAAATCCTGAGTGCGCTACTGGTAACAAGCAATAAACGTTCTAAATCTAAATTAACAGCCACGGAAGAGCGCAGCGATTGTTTCACAGGAGCTGTTCCTGCTAAAAAAAAAAAAAAAAAAAAAAAAAAAAAAACATCGTATGAGCTACTGCATTGTATGGTGGGGAGGCTAGAATGTTTTGATACCTAGAACAAAAATGATATTAAATTAAAGAAAGTGATATAACCACAAGAAAGAACATATCTTAAAATCCTTTAACCGCATGTTTCAAATTGTGATAATTTGTTCTTTTTCTTTTAATATAAGAAAAATTTAATCTAAGAAAACATAAAATTAATTGATTTTTCTTGTGGATGTTCATCAGAAACCCCCTCCCCTCCCCAATCGTATAAATGGGCGCCGGTTATAATTGAGAAGCGTCGTTTAAGCGGATCTTCATAAAGCGAAACGTCCTAAGGCTGGTATTACTGCAATGATAATAATAATTTGAAGGATTGTTGGCCCCAAGTCACTAATCTTGGGGCCTATAAATGCTTCTCGGGTTATTGTTAAATTAAAACATAATCACTAAAGCTTTTTGGTTACATCATTTTAAAAAAACATATAAATAATAAATAAAAAGTAGTAAATAATATTTTGGCCATGTCTTTCTTACAAACAAACAAAAGAAGTTAGTTCTTAGAAGATTCCCAAAGCAGGGAGAAATATTTATCAGACCAAAGTAAACAAACAAAAACGGTAGTTGGACTTGCTGCATTAACCCCCCCACACACACACACCAACCGGCTGAGGTGGATGAAAGTCAGCTCTCCCTAGCTTTTTCCATGTATCAAAACTTCATTGGCATTTATCCTTTTATCGTGCCATTACCTTCCTCCCCCGATGACCTCGTTACGTGTTCTAGGGCCATTAGTGGATTAACTGTTGCTGAGTGACCTTTGTGTTCCCCTGTCTTTACGTCTATTGTATTGCTTGGAATTTCCTTTACTGTCCTAAGATATTTGATCTTTTTGTCTCAAAAATGATTTTTGTGTCTCTTCCCAAAAATTGAAACGAATTTCACATGTGCGAAAATAATCAATCCTGAAATGACCACCGAACAGCCTTTGCAATGAATCTGTTAGTGATAGTAAATTGGGTGTATTTTATTCTAGAAATCAGTGCACAGGAAGAGTTGCACTGGTTGTTCTTTCACTTTACTTATAATATAGAAACAGTTTTTTTTTTTTTCGAATTTCAGAATTTTCAAATGTTTGCTTTGAAAATATTATGTCAAATATTTATATTTTTAAATAATATTTATTGAAATAAATATGTCCTTTTGCTTTCGTTCCTAGCCAAATACCATTATATGGATCATCACATTTCAGTTTTAGAAACTATTTTTTTTTAAATTTGTCTTTATGAACAAGAAATGTTAAAATGTTAAATTGCATTACTCAGTTTCCGTTGTGAGTCTTTTGTTATCAGAAATTTATATCCAATGATATTTTAGCAGTGATTCTTCGCCTTTGTCTTTTATTTATTTATTTATTTGTATTATGCACGTTACGATAATATCCAGTGCATATCCTCATAGATATGTAGAAAATATAATATGAAAAATATCATATACGGAATGATTCAAAATATTTGGTCAGTTTGAAGATTTTCTAATGCTTCCTCCCCTCTTTATCCTCTCCTGGAACTCATGTGCATAACCACTCTAAATTTCTACAGGTTTGAAAGCTTTTCTAGACAGTGTTCAAAATCGATTACTTCATTTTACCGTTTTGACAAAAGAAATACGGCAATCAGATTGTTGTACCGTGAAGCTTATAATTCTGTACTATTTATTTGCAATCTAAAATCAGCTGTTCTACTGTCTGCTGAAACTATTTGAAATTTGAAATTTTAGAAATAATATTTAGAAATAATAGAATATAAAAGAATAAGAGCCATAGCTAAAAGAGAAGTCAGAAAATGACATAGAGAATCATGGAACAAATTTGTTTCTAATTTAGAACATGATTTATATAAAATAAGACCCAATGTATATAAAATTTTGATACACTTAAATGTTGATACCAAAGAAAACACAAAATTAAACACTGAATTGAAATTAGAAGAATTTCTAAATTACTACACAGAATTGTGGACAGACAAATATTATAAAAAAGACAACTGGCAAACAATTAAAGAAAATGAAAAGGAAATAACTAAAGAAGAATTAGAAATCAGCCTGAAAGAAACAAGAAACAGAAAATCACCTGGAGAAGATAAACTAGGTTCAGAACTATATAAATATGCAGTAACTAGATTCAAAGAAAGACTCTTATTATTTTTAAATAAAATTTATTGAACTGGTATCCCCCCCCCCAATAGAATGGACTAAAGCAATTGTGATTCCTATCTTTAAAAAAGGTATAGTTCGCCCACCGTTTGTAGATCTCT
This sequence comes from Typopeltis vanoorti, assembly GCF_054136105.1. Taxonomy (NCBI): domain Eukaryota; kingdom Metazoa; phylum Arthropoda; class Arachnida; order Uropygi; family Thelyphonidae; genus Typopeltis; species Typopeltis vanoorti. The sequence goes on along the minus strand of NC_143565.1, from coordinate 57,810,978 downwards.
CCTTGGCATTTTGCCAAGAATAGTCGAAGGGGACTGCTGAAGGGGAGAAAAAAAATGAAGGATGTACGAATTGGTCGTCAACATGCGAAACCAGGTGCTTTCTTGTCTGTCGCTGTACTAGTACTAGCTTGATTTTTGTTGTCGCTTTTTTGCATTATTTCTTTATTATTAATTTGTATGATGGATCCAGTACAGTTAACAAGTTCTGTTGTTAAACGTTTCATTAGCTCTTGCAAAATAATATTGAATAATGTGCTGACATTCTGCGAAAACGAATGGTCTCCTTGCTCCCCTTTCTCAAGTCATAAAACGTGCAAGTGCAATTGAGGGCGTATCGGGGTCGACTGTTAAAAGAATTCGTAGGGAATCAAGAGGTGAAGGTAAGCCAAAATTTAAATCTCCTAAAAAAAAGCGCCAGAGTAAAGAAAACTATCGAAACCGTAGCTTTGAATGATTTTGATGTAGACGTTATAAGAAGAACTATTCACCAATTTTACGTGGTCAAGAAAAGAGTGCCAACTGTTCCGAAATTGATTCCTGTGCTTAAAGAAAAAATTAATTTTCCTTGGAAAAGAGAAACTTTAAGGAAAATACTTCATGAAATCAGATTTTGTTTTAAAAAGGCCCAGAATAAAAGGAAACTTATCATGGAGCGAAGTGACATTGTTTTATCTAGAACGCAGTATTTGAGAGCAATAAGACGTTTCAGGGAGGGAAAAAAAAACGATTGTGTATCTTGATGAAACTTGGATTGATAGTAATTTAAATTATGGAAAATGTTGGCAGTCTAAAGAAGAATGTGGAGTGCTACAAACCGGAAATGCCTCGATTTCCGGTTTGTAGAAAATTGAATTCCTTGCGGCTTACAATAATTTTGTGTGCGGGTGGAGAAATGTTTTTTTTTTTACCGAATTCAAACTTACTATACAAAGCCAATTACCATAGGCAAATGAATTCTACGATCTTCGTAAAATTTCGTAAATTCTTCGAAAAGGCAGAAGAAAAACTGATTCCATACCTTCCAAAAATGCTGTTGTTCGATCAAACAAAGTTCCAAATTGCTCTAATAAGAAGCAAGTTCTTATGAATTGGCTCTCTGCAAATAACATTTCTCATTCCCCAGATATGCGAAAATTGAATTTCTTAATTTGGTCAAAAGAAACTCGCCCACAACTAAGCTATTTAAATTCTACACGATGCTCAAAGAGCATGGATTTCTAGCTTTGAGGCTACCACCATATCATTGCGATATTAATACTATTGAGTATGTTTGGGCAGAAGTGAAAAGTTTCATTCGCTATCGCAACATAACTTGAGATGTTGTCATGTCGAAACTTTTTAAACTTTTAGAACAGGCGATTGAAAGTATTACAGTTCAACACTGGGGAAAATATTGCTTTCATGTCACCTCATTGGAAAATATGTATTGGGACAGAGACGGAATTATCGAAGAATTATGCGATCCTTTGGTGATCAGTTTAAGTGAAAGTGATGGCGATTCGGACACCGATTCAGATGACACTGAAGATTAAAAGGATTTGATAATGGTATTTTTTTGCAACCTTTTTTTGCATGGGTTTGTTAAAAGAGTCACAACAAGTCATAAATAATTAATCGGTTTAGGACATTAAAGTGTCTCAGTTCTCTCAACTGTAAGTTTAGAATATCTAAGTTCATTTGAAAAAAATTCTGTATAATTATTTTTATTTTATAGAAAACTTTCTTAAAAATAAACATAGTTAAATTTTTGTTTTATGCTATACCTTTTTTAATTTTGTTAATACTCTACGTACATTTTTCCAACTGTTATGCAAGCAAAATAGTTACACTTTAAAAACTACAATGTTCGTAAAAGAAGAGCTAAATTTTCCGACCTGTAATAATAAACAAACACAACCCAGAAGACAGATTGATTACATTACCCTATTATCGGAATGGATTCTCCTTTTTCTGACATGCGCAAAAGTGTCGAGGGACCTCTAATCGGTGGGCGAACTATAATAGAGATGACCCTAAAAACTATAGAGGTATCAGTATACTAAATTCCTGTTACAAAATACATAGCAGAATCTTAAATAGCAAACTAATGAAACATTCCGAGAACTTTATTTTAGAAGTACAGAATGGATTTAGAAAAGGACGATCATGTATAGACCCGGCCTTTTGCCTAAAATTAATAATAGAGAAAAGAAGAGCATACGATTTAGAAACACATATTGCATTTATTGACTTTGAAAAAGCATTTGACAAAGTTAAAAGAAACATATTATTTAACATATTAAAAGAAAGACAAATACCAAATAATATCCTAAAAGCTATCACAAGTATATATGAAAATAATCAAATAAAAATAAGATTAAATCACGAGCTATCATATACGAGAGAGATAAACCAAGGGGTCCGACAGGGATGTCCCCTCTCAGCAACTATTTTTAATATTTAGTTAAATGAAATAATAATAAAATGGAATAAAAATTTATATCAAGGAATTAAACTTTCTCCTACAGTAAACTTAAACACTCTCCTCTTTGCCGACGACCAAATAATAATTACAAATTCTGAAGATAAACTACAAAAAGCTATTTTAAATCTAAATGAGATATCCAAAGTATGATAATATCAACAAAAAAACAAAAAATATGGCCTTTAAAGGACAAGATCCAGCAAGAACTAAAATAGTATTAGATAACAAGATCTTAGAACAGGTGAATTCATTTAACTACCTAGGATGTATGATCACTTATGAAAATGAAAAAGATATAAACATAAAAATTGTAAAATATTTAAAAATAACAGGAGTAATTAACTCTATATTTAAACCAAACCTAGTTCAAAAACAAACCAGGCTAAAAGTATACAATGCATTAGCCCTACCGGTCTTAATGTATAGAAGCGAAATCTGGACAATAAAACAAAAAGACAAACAAAGATTAATAACAGCAGAAATGAAGTTTATGAGAAAAACTGCAAAGTATACCCTATTTGATCACTAAAGAAACGAAGATATTATGAAAGAATTAAACCAGGAACTAGTAATAGAAAAAATTAACAAATACAAACATAGATGGATGGAACACGTTCAAAGAATGAAAACAGAAAGATTACCAAAACAAGCCTTAAAGTACAAGCCATTAGGAAAAAGATAACCAGGACGTCCTCTTAAAAGATTCAAAGATGACTTCTAAGGCGGGAGCTGGCCATGCTAGGCCTAAATCCTTGATACGCATGATGATGATATATGTGACCAATAAGAAATTTGTGACCAATATCACATCAATGTTGAGTGTTGGCAAGGTGAAAATATTCACGTTATTATTTATATATTTTGTTTATTAATTTTATTTTATTATTTTTTGGTGAAATAGTTTACCTGGAATACTCTTTCTAGTTGAAGAGGAACTGGAAAGAGTATTCTGATTCCTCTTATATTTTATTCATTCGAAAATATTATTCTGTGATATAAAAGGACTTAAAAATTCGCCTTCAAGATGCAATGAAACAGTACATCCAGGTATCTCTCTATCAATATTTGTTGTCCTGAAAAGGACTGTTTTGATGGCCCTGAAAATAAACATTTTTTATTTCATACTTATTCCTTTCTTCCCAGTAATAAGCTCTAAGCTAACGGAGATCACTAACTGAGAAACAGAACAATAGAACATGCACAGTAGACAGCAGACTAAAGAACCTCAAGCAATATCTGAATATTTTACAGGCAGAAATTTCTTGTTTGGTTTTTCCATCTTTCTTTATTCTGCTATTGCATTTGAAGGATGACAGTGATTTTAAATATAAATTTCGCTTATTACCGAATATCACATAATTTCCTGATTTATAATAATCAGGAAATAGTATGTATATTTTCTGATTTATAATTTGCTAATTTATAACAATCACCACATAGTTTCAGTATCGAAAAATTAAAGTTACGTGGAACAATTACTAGAGAAAACGAATTAAATAAAAACTGTACCTATGTTTCATAACAGTTTTTGGGTGTGTGATAGTGATGCAGCAGGCGGGGGGGGTAAACTATCAAAGGCGAAATAAAGTTCAGTTCTATTGTAAAAATATGGAAATGAAATTTCACATTTGATATACATATTTTGAATGATAAAATATAGCAAATGCATCGCTTACTTTAAAAATTAGAGAATAAAATATCTGAATTATGCAGAAAATATATACATATAAATTTAAATCACAACTGTTAATTTCATTTTGTAATGACCAATTATAAAAGGAAACCAAGAAAGCGAAAGTACAAAGAACAGTAGATAACTATATAAAGAAAACATTTAGTTATATTAAAGACTTTCATGTTATTCTCTATAAAGCAAAATCGATCAAGCACGTCCTAAAGGAAATCTGTGAAGTATTATTCAATTTCGATGATTTTGAACAAAACTAATATAATCTGGAACGTCGGCAGCTGGTTTTCTTTTCTTTTTTTTTAACCATATTTCAACTAATTATCGTGAATTAATTTACAGAGAAAATGTTTTGTCAAGTAAGCGATTAGAAAAAAATTAGCGCAAAAAAAAAAATAAAAACGAAATTGGTTCTCCAAGGTAAAGTAATATTTAAGTGAAGAAATTATGCAAGGATCTTTATTTTGTCCAGACAATAAAAATGTATTGTACAATAAAAAGAGAAAACAAAAATATAAATAATTTCTATATTTTTAGTCTATCCAATATAACTAAGATCCAGTTACCCAGCATATAACAAGGACATTAGTTTCTTGTTATATGGCAACTGAGAGGTAGCTACGAATGTGAGATAATCCGATTAACTCTTCTCTTCAGCCTGAGGATTTATCACACCTTCTAATTGACATGGTCAAATTGCACTGTTTATCACTGTTCTTTTCAACAGGTGGGCTGAATCATATCCAGATTTTCACTTAAATATTACGTCTATAGATGTCCTGGCCGTTGGGGAGATAAAGTCTGCTTCTAATGGAAAGTCGTTGTTTTCTTAAACTGTACATAACTTACATCCTTTCAATCAAATGGAAAATTCTAAATCCCCTCCCATTCAAAAAATATAAAATAATAAATAATAATTGTTGTACTGTTTCAGAAAAGAAATGAAAAATTTTTAACAAAAAAACGCATTTCAAATTTTAAAAGGCAATGGAATTCAAAATGGTCTGAATTAAAATATATACTCTGTATGTATGTGTAATAAGCAGATGATAGTGTCCACTCTGCTATTCTAAAGAGTTGAAGGGGGAAAAATAAAAATTCACGATAATTTTAAAGGTAACTAAAATGATAAATTCTGGTAAATGAATCACAGGAGTATCGGCAGTTGTCACGTCAGAGCTATCTAACTTCCTGTTGACTTCATTTCTGTGATGTTTTCTTTTTTCTGTCTATCACAGCAAGCAATTACATGGTCTTCTTTTTTCTTTCTTCCCCACTCCATGCTCTCGGTATAAGCAAATGTTTTTTTGAGCATTCCACTTTTATAAAAACATCATGGCACTTCAAACTTTAAAACCAAATTTCCTTCACGCTGGTTATTCATTTCGCTGCAATGTATTCACCATGCTGACTTAAGTAGTGTTGTTTGCGATTTCTTTTTTCAAACGAAGTTCTAATTCAACAATAACTAAAGTAAAGCTGCTGTAAACGAAAGTTGCTTGGCAAATAAATTAATGTTCATCCTTCGTAACAAAATTATTTCGTTAACTTGTGTTACATCACACGTTCTACCATGAGAAACTTCGACTGTTACAACAGAAACGTTCTCCCATTAAGGCTAAGAGATATATCGTTATGCAGAGGTAGGAACGCAATGGTTGGGCTGGTGTCAGAAGGGTGCCACTAACACGATATTTTATTGAAAATGGGACACTTAAAGAAGGCGCATAGCTACGAATTTTTCAAAGGCTCCAATGATCATGATATTCTACCAATGCACTTCCTTTCTGGAATATCTTAATTTTATAATCCTTGTATACTGCAGTAGATGAATAAAATGACTGTTCAAAAATTGCTGATTTTTAGGACATTAAAAACTTCACGGCATTAACTGCTTTAGAAGCATGCCGATGGATGCACTACATTAATAATGAGAAACAAGGAAGTTATTCACAGTAATCACTATAGGATTTTTTTTTTTCTTTTTTGTGCGGCTGAAATGGTCGCGGATTGCTCTGGATTGTTGGCACTTGAATGAATCCATATGATCTATCATACGTTGGGAAAACAAACAAAAAATAAAAAAAATAAAAAATTTAGAATTATGGCACCTTTTGAAAAGGTAAATGAAAAATGTCACAAGCCAAGAAATTGTATAATAAATTACCTAGAAATAGTGGATATTAAAGATACAAAATGAGTTCTAAACGAATATTTCTAGAAACTATGAAAGTTTCCTAAATTTGACCTGATAGCTTACGAAAATACAATCCCCATAAGCTCTGAATTATTTTACGTGATCTTTTGAGTAGAGGAAGCTAAGGTAACTTCGATCAATGCCGAAGATTGTATTCTCGTAAGCCCTGTCTGTATAATCTATGTACCGGCAGAGTTAACTTCTGAAACCTATAATACTCTTATTAAAATGACTGTGTTTCATAGTTGAATTTAGCAAACTGTTAACCACTACCCCCACCTCCCATTCTCTTCAACCATTAATAACATTATACAGCACAGCTGAGTTTACCACTCATTCGGAATGAATCATTCCAGTAGTCGCGATATTAGATTATCTGAGTGTGTGGAACACTCGGCAGCATAGTTAGACTTTTATCTCTCCAGACTAATTCCTAACTATTCGTAATATATATATAGTTAGACAGTTGCAATGTAACACACTTGGTAACACAGCAAGTCACTGGAGCCCCTGGCAACTTCCCCAATGCCAAAGTGTTCCTACGCCGCTGGGAATACAGCTTGACAAAGCTCATAAATCTGTAACTGATGACCTAATCCAAATTTTGAAAGATTTAAACATATTTACTGCAAAATATTTCATTAAAAAAAAAATTCAGTGTATTGGGAAAAATCTGAATCTTGATATTTTGTGTTAAACAATAAAGAAATTCTCATAATTTTTTTTTCCTTTTCATATTTACATATATTCACACAATAGCTCACTCAGGATTTAATCTTGGGAGGGGGAGAGTTCAGTAGACGATTGAGAATACACACTACGCATCGCATACAACATATGACTAAGCACTTGCAATGATCGCTAATTCATAAGTAGTATAGAAATAGAAGACATGACACAACATAAATTTAAAAAAAAAATTAATTTTAATTAGGAAAAGATTTTTGGAAAATTTTCTAGTGTTTTTTTTTCCTTTTTCTTTCGGGAGCAAGGGCCCCTTGTTCCCCCCCCCCCTCTGGATCTGATTTGGCTACAGTTAATTGAAAAGTAAAAGTAATCAAAGTTATTCTACAATTAATATGTAATTAATTAAGATGAGCGCTGCTGCGCTATGCACTCTTAACCCTTTCATACATTGATACATTGATAAAAATTCAATCATACTGTCAAAATAGCGGGAATTTTGTAGCGCGGTTTGCATAAGCCACACGACAGTATCCAACCTAAGTGGGAACTCGACGTCACTTATATATATATTTAAATTGCCAGCTGGGAAACTACTCTGAACTCTATTGGTATATATCTAGATAAAAGTAAGCAATGTTTAAGCTTAATTTATTGATTCATGGAATAATCTTAATCCTCTCTTTTAAAGGATCTCTCGATTTTTATTTCTGAGCTCTCCTTTAAGAGCTCAGATATATTCTTGATGCTGGGAGGAAATGTCACTGCAAAATACTTTTTTGTATTTCAGGTATCTCTAATAGTAGATAGTCTAGCCTGAAGGGTACGGTGCAGGCACACAACAAGGCTAATCCTATGTTTATTTCAATGTAAGAAGATCAGTATGCTATAAAGCAGTGGTACACTCAGGATATAATCTTGGGGGCGGGGGGAACCGAGTTGAGTAGACGATTTACGAACACATACTACGCATTGCATACGACCTATGGCTGAGCATCTGCAATGAGCGTCAATACTTGATAAGTAGTATAGAAATAGAAGACAGAGCATAAATAAAAAAATGAATTTTAATTAGAAAAAGTTTTCTGGAACTTTCTAGTGTTTATTTCCTTTTTCTTTTCGGGGGCCAAAGCCACTTGGTTCCCTCCCTGGGTGTGCCATTGCTATAATGATATATTTTTATACGGTGGACGCCGAGGAAGAATAAATGATGTTGTTAACTGCATTAATATTAAAAATGCAGATTTTCTTTAATATTTTGTTATGTAGATGTAATTTGTTAAGGATATTTTTATGCTCATCATTCCCAGCAATTCTGTATCGAATTCTTATACATATTCCGGTGTATTAGATATTCTGTAAAAATTATGAGATACTATGCATTTAATGTGATGCGTTATATACAATGTGTACCTTAGTTTGTTTGCAACTACAAAACTCCAAACTCTTAGAGAAAAACACTGGTTATTCCGTTTATTTTTTTTAAAAAAAGGGAAGAAAGATTACTTAATTACGGTAGACTTATTCTGCTGGAATATTAAAAGTGAAGTTAACTAGTACTGTAGTGATCAAACTACCAGAATAACAGAATGGAATCCTGAAGACCGATCGTGCACAGACTCAATTTTTGCTCTAAAAACCTTAATTGAAAAGCGAAGAGAAAATTTCTAAACGAAACAAAGACGTGGCCTTCATTGATTATAAAAAACTCTTTGAGAAAATTAATAGAGAAACCTATTTAAGATGTTGCCAATCTAAATATATTGAAAAAGCTCTTACAGCTTATTCAGGAAATATACACAGGAAATAAAATAGCAGTCATACTAGAACAAAGAATAAAAAGACATATCAAGAGGAGTATATGACAAGAATGTATCCTATCAACTCTTCTTTTTAATATATGTATATATATATATATATATATATATATATATATACAGGGTGTTCGGGATAAATTTGACAGTTTCGTAAGGAAAAAGAAAATCTTCTTTGTATCTATTAAATTTAATGAATTGACAAAAAAACATTACAGGCAGAGTTAATTACAATACTATCAACAAGATTTACTCAAAATAACCACCATTAGCATCGATCACAGCTTCAATTCTGCTTCGGAACCTCGAACAAGCTGATGCTACAGTCTCCCTGGGAAGGGCCGCAAAAACTGTTTTAATTTTATCCATTAACTGGGCTTTTGTATTACTGGAAGTGCGATTGGTGTCTTTTTCAACTGCGCCCCATACAAAATAATCCATGGGGTTAAGGTCTGGGGAGTTTGGAGGCCAAACATTTGGACTGGTGAAGTCGTAGAAATTTTCAGACAACCATTTTTGACTTTTCCCAGAGGTGTGGCAAGGGGCCGAATCCTGCTGCCATACATACGGCCTACCATTGGCTACCCTTGTTATCCAGGGCTTGACTACAGTTAGCAACTCCACGAACAAAGCCCGAATTCCAATGCCAGGGTTCTTCAACACCTGTTCCTGCAGATTTGCGAGGAATTCTGCTGTACGAACGCAATCAGATCGTCTGCTAGGGATCTTTCTTCTTGCTACATCCTCGTAGTCACCATTGCAAGTCTCTAGTTCATGCCTGATTGTTTTTACTGTATTCAGGGAGCATTGGGCAGCAGTCGTAATATCCTTATTTTGATGGCGGGCACGAATCATCATGATACAAGTTATTCTCTTCCATGATTCAGGTGGGTTCCAGCTATCCATCCTTTCTGACATCTTGTATGTGAATGAAGAAGGGTCCAAACTTTTAAATGAAGAGAAGTGTGTGTTAATACATGTAACTTACGGAAAAATGGGGGGGTGGGGGGGGGGGGGGGTGGGGGGGGGGGGGGGTGGGGGGGGGGGGGGGTGGGGGGGGGGGGGGGTGGGGGGGGGGGGGGGTGGGGGGGGGGGGGGGTGGGGGGGGGGGGGGGTGGGGGGGGGGGGGGGTGGGGGGGGGGGGGGGTGGGGGGGGGGGGGGGTGGGGGGGGGGGGGGGTGGGGGGGGGGGGGGGTGGGGGGGGGGGGGGGTGGGGGGGGGGGGGGGTGGGGGGGGGGGGGGGTGGGGGGGGGGGGGGGTGGGGGGGGGGGGGGGTGGGGGGGGGGGGGGGTGGGGGGGGGGGGGGGTGGGGGGGGGGGGGGGTGGGGGGGGGGGGGGGTGGGGGGGGGGGGGGGTGGGGGGGGGGGGGGGTGGGGGGGGGGGGGGGTGGGGGGGGGGGGGGGTGGGGGGGGGGGGGGGTGGGGGGGGGGGGGGGTGGGGGGGGGGGGGGGTGGGGGGGGGGGGGGGTGGGGGGGGGGGGGGGTGGGGGGGGGGGATTGTTTATTCGTTGAATTGCTTTTTCGATGAATTGTTGTTCGATGAATTGGCTTCGATGAATTGTCTTTCGGTAAACTGTTTTTCGATGAACTCTCCGGATACCCTTTCTTTGTCTTCCCAGTCTTCTTCTTCTGTTTTTTTTTTTGTTTTTTTTTTTCATTTATTTTATATCCATATAGTATTTTTGGCAATCTACTATTGTCAATTCGATTTATATGTTCTAATAATTTCTGTTTATATTTACTTATATAGAACTGAATTGATTTTATATTCAGGGATTGAAAAAATTTCTTCATTTGTTTCAATAAACATTATATATTGTGATAGAAGCACACATTTCAAAACATGGAATGAGTAAAAACAATTCCAATATTCAGCTTTTAAAATTTAACAGTTTGATGGAATGGACAATGTTTTCTTATAAAAGTTTGAATTTAATATAAGTAAACTGTAATTAATATTGGCAGAACTTGTTAGAAAATTGCATCAATTACTACCGATACATTTCTGAACGCTTGCACTTCGCACTTAACAATTGCGTTTGCCAAAATTCATGGTGCTTGTGGGGAAAATATAGATTTTGAAATCTTTTATCAGCAAACTCATGATTTTTCTTCCATTACATTGCATAGGTGTTATTTCCTTATTAGCAATGAACGTTTCACTTTTCTTTCCCTTATTTACAGGTACTACTTAAAGTACCTGTAAATAAGGGAAATAATTCCTTGAATTTCCACCCAGACGATGTTGCTGACAAGGAATGTCCGTTAAATTAGCTGTCGTAGAATCCTAACTATTAGCAAATTCCTAAAACAAACACACTGATGAACCTTGAATGTTTTTATTACAAGTTTCATTTCTCTAAAAACAAACAGTATTAATTTTTGATTGTCAAAGAGGCAGAAGTATAAACAAAATTATCAGTGAATAAACGGGTTTTATGATATAACTTCGTATTACTAAAAACGAACGACTCTCTTCTAGGTATGTATTATGCATGTACACATTCTTGAATAAACATAAAATACACATGGCGGAATTGCGTTTTTCGATAGGAAATGATCTGAGTTCGATTCTCGTCGTGATAGAGGAGCTTTATATGAGCTTTTTCAACTAAAGCTGAGTCCATCTCATACCGTGGCTGCAGAGTTTTTCTCATGGAAACTCGAATTTTTCATCCCGCAAACAGACAAAAATAAGTACATGGCATTCTGCGTAGTTGGTGGATGAAGTGGTGGAGACGGGGAGTTATAGAGCAACGGCTCTTCCTCAATTACTTGTATTCCCGAGAGGTGTCGAGGGCCGTCCCAGATTAGATCGCGCTCTGAGGAAAACAATTAAATATCACCCCTGATGGATTATAAGACAAAAATATAAGAAATCTCCAATTACTATTTTATTTTTATTAAAAAAAAACATTAATGCAGCCTAATCGATTGCATAATAATATTAATTAAATGTTTGCTCTACGGGGATATCGCACAATGAAACTGTTTATAAGCTCTTCTAAATTTAAATTATAAGCTAATTCCTCCTCTATCGATATGGTTGTTAAACCAACCAATCTTTCTTGGATCTTTGCTGTTCGCAAAAAATTTTTAATCAGTTTAAGCTTGGAAGAACTTCTTTCCGCACTTGCTACGCTAACAGAAATTGTTAGCATAGCGACGGCGCCTACCACAATATGGTTGAACGAGCGCCCTTATTGAGGCAGGCTGCCTCTATGCTACACCCTATCCAAGGTACTGAGTATAGCATAGAGGCAGCCTACCTTCCATCATACGAGGATGGAAGGTTTTTTCTTCCTTGAAACTTGGGTTTTTTCTTGCCGAAAAACAAGCGAACTGAATAGGAAAACACTCGCAGTGATTTAAGGCCAGTTGCTGCGGCCTTAATTCAAAACAACTCAACCCAATCCCCTTTTCCTTTAGCACTGTGTTTTCTAACTTGGTCCGCCGACCATTTGCATCCTTCAGAAGTCGAATAAGACTTCCAACCGCTGCTCATCTAAATATAACAACAGATCAGTATGCTTCAAAAAGGTTTATAGGTGGGTTTTTTTACGACTCTTTATTCATCATTCCTGTTTTATTAATTTCCTAGATAATATTTTAACCTTTTTTTTTAACAATCTGCACCGACACCTCCCCAAAACCCAGAAATATACCCATGCATATACTCATCAGTATTCTTAGCCTAATCCTCCCCTTATCAAATGCAATTACTTGCTTTCGAGGTTATTCGGGAGATAAGTGCATGTGGCACTCCTGTCGTTGAGGAATAACAGAAACAGGAGTAAATAAGTGAAACGTGATTGAAAAATCTATTGAAATTATTTTTTTCAAGTTTTCCAATATTTTTACTCTGAATTCCTGTATATTTTATTATTATACTGTGAAAAATATTTACATCAAAGATTCAATTTATTATTATTATTATTATTATTATTATTATTATTATTATTATTATTATTATTATTTTAAAAAAATATTGGTAGTAGTAGTAGTAAAAAAAGTAAATCAGCAAATAGTAGTAAATTGGCAGTAAAAAAAAAAAAATTAATAGCAAAAGAAACGGCCTATCAGTTTGAGCAGGCTGAATCCCTTTGCATCGAAATCACTAATACCACCAATAGACAGCATCCCATAATAATAAATGCTATTTACAGGCCACCAAACCTAAACATGATAAAATTCTTGCACGAACTGAATTGCTGGCTTTCAAGCCAAGAAATATACTCAACCGAATACCTAATGATAATTGGCGACATAAACATAAATATTGCAAACGAAAACCAGAACAACACTGTACAATACCTAGACACTCTATCTATGTATAATGTAATACCAACAAAAACATCATGTACTAGAGAAGAAATATTTGGAAATACTATCACTGCCTCCTATCTAGATCATATAAACGTCCGAGCACCATCAAACAGTTACACTGCATCAGTCATAACGTGCAAAGTAGCAGACTATTACTTAACCGCTCTAAACCTGCACACCAAGACAATATCCATCCAATGTCCCACAGAAGAAAAGCGACAGAAAACAATAATAGACGAAGAAATAGGAACAAGCACGAAATAAGAAAAACAGACTGGGAACACCTGGCATCAGATTCAGCAGATATCTTATACAACAACATTAAACTCACACTGGAGGAAATATATAAGAAAGCTACAAAGAAAGTCAGAATTCGTTAAAAACAACACAAAATCCTTAGATAACACAAAAATGAATACTAGAAATACCCAGAAAGGACGCTTTATGGAAAGGAATTAAAGCGATATCCAAATAACACAGCTTTAAAAACTGGATATAAGATAACTAGGAATCGCCTTACAACACAAATCAGAAATGCAAAAAGAAGCTACTACAGAGACAAACTAACCTCCGCAGAAAACAATATGAAACAAACCTGGCATCTGATCAATGAGATGCTAGATTTTGTTCCTAACAACACCGCCTCCGAAACAATAAAACACATCTTCATGAAAGACGCAAAACCTATAAAACAACTAGAAAATGACTTTAACCAATACTTTGCAGACTTTATCCAAGAACTGCACAGAAATATTCCCCCAGTCACAAAACGAGACCCTCCTGTTGAACCACAATCAACACAGACATTATGGTTCCCAACCATAAAAGAAGCAAAATTTCTCTCTGCAATACATCAAATCAAACCAAACAAAGGCAAAGGAATTGCTGGTATCAGACCTAAAGATATAAAGCAACATGCAACTAGTCTAAGTCCTATCCTACTAAAACTAATAAATAAAATATTTAAAACAGGACAGATACCAAGTATGCTAAAGACAGCCATAATCACACCCATATACAAACATGGAAAAAGAAATTTAATCAGCAACTACAGACCCATAGCAACATTATCAATTATCAATCAAATTATGGAGCGGATCATACTGAAGAAATTCACAGCATACACTGAGATCTTTAATATTATCCCCAAAACACAATATAGTTTTCAGAAAAATAAGGGAACAACATCTTTCTTGGAACACGTTACAGACGTAATTAATACCGCCTTAGACAAAAACAAAATTGACATGGTAGTCTTTATTGATCTAACTAAAGCATTCGATACACTTACACATCAAACCTTGTTAGAAAAGCTGAGGCATGTTGGAATAGACGGGCCTCTTCACAGGTGGTTTACAAACTACCTTCAAAATAGGAAGCATATCACACGTATCGGGTCAAACCGAAGCAGAGAGCTACCAGTAACCTGTGGAGTACCACAGGGAGCTGTACTCCCCCCAACTCTAGTCAACATTTACACGCACGATATTAATCAGCTACCACTCAAAGGTAAGATATTCCAATACGCAGACGATACAGCAATAATATCCATCCATAATAACCCAAGCATAGCCCAAACAAATATGCAACATGATATAAATCTGATCATAGACTGGCTCACGAAAAACTCCATACATCTAAATTCAGATAAGACAAAATTAATGATATTCAGAAATCCACCTACTCGACCAGTTGATAACAAATATATAACCATCGAACATCCACTTTCCAACATAAAAAACATACAGAACAGCAAAACCACTACAATCACTCAGGTTGAAACCATATGATACCTTGGAATTTACTTCGATGCAGATATGAACTGTAATAGCCACATAAACCATCTACACAACAAACTCCGAACAATAAGTGCAAACTCTACAGGTTAAAAGACATATTTCAAATACGCCTAAAAACACTAATATACAAAGCACTATGCCAAAATATACTAAGATACGCTATAACAACGTATGCTTTCTGTGCACCCTACAAATTAAATAGATTAATGTCGCTACAGTACAAAATGATAAAACTGATCTTTTGGGAACAAAGAGAAAATAACGATATTATATACATTGCAATGTCAGAACACAAAATACTGACAGCAAAAGATTTATGCCACTATGCAGCTCGCTAAAACATTATTTCGATGCCAACTACAGGACAGTCAGAAATACATACCGTATAATAAGACCTCAAACTACTAATTATATCACATATAAATACAGTAATCACTACGGAAAGGCCACTCGAAATTTCTACATCCCAGAAATAATAAGCAAATTACCTTTTGAATACAGAAACCTTACAAACTACAATAGCCTGAAAAGAGGTCTAAGGGCATGCCATGAACAAGAAACACGCACCCAAAAATACCATACAAACTTAATGAAACACAATATATTCGTGTTCAGGATTCCAGTTCAGCGACGCATCAATACATTCCAAGTTATTGTGTGTGTGTGTGTGTGTGTGTGTGTGTGTGTGTGTGTGTGTGTGTGTGTGTGTGTGTGTGTGTGTGTGTGTGTGTGTGTGTGTGTGTGTGTGTGTGTGTGTGTGTGTGTGTGTGTGTGTGTGTGTGTGTGTGTGTGTGTGTGTGTGTGTGTGTGTGTGTGTGTGTGTGTGTGTGTGTGTGTGTGTGTGTGTGTGTGTGTGTGTGTGTGTGTGTGTGTGTGTGTGTGTGTGTGTGTGTGTGTGTGTGTGTGTGTGTGTGTGTGTGTGTGTGTGCACGCGCGAATTTCTCAATCATAGATTTCGTAGCTTCCCAACACAGCAAAAAAAGCAATAAATATTAACTAACTGGTGTCATCCTCAGATAAGCTTACATATAAGCTTCGAGGATGAAAGCAGAGAAATTAGTTCTCATCCAAGATGTGTCACATGTAAACCAAAGTATGTAATGTATGTATTATATGTATACAAATGTATCTAATGTAAGTATCATATGTAAGTAATGTATGTAATGTTAGTATCATATGTAAGTAATGTATCATATGTAAACAAATGTAAGTAATGTGTCATATGTATGTCATATGTTAATCAAACGATGTAATGTATGTAATAACTGTAACCAAAGTATGCAATATAGAGTGATTATATCCATTGATATTGTATATATAGAGTGTAAAACTGCAAAGAATCATCTGAAATAATCATCATTATGAACATTATAATAATATACGTTGTGAACAGTTATTGTTATTATTATTATTTAAAAAACTTTATGTACGAGAAAGTATTTTTTATGCATAATTGTCTTCATATAATGTATGTAATTTATCTGAGAAATAAAAATTAAAAAAAAAAGTAGTAGTAGTAGTAGTAGTAATATTAATGATTAATGCTATTTCCCTCATCCTCCTCAATATAATGATTGTTGGTATAGTAATGTTACTTTACTAAGGAATAATTATACAACAATAAGGATTCTTACTGGTTTTCTTGTCCGATAAGTGTTTCCTGTCTGTATATATGTGTGTTCATGGGACTGATTTGCCTATTTCCAGGAGAAAAAGCCTAGTCATCTCCGTATTAGGCCTACTAACTTACCTTCAGTTGAAGAGGACTGATAAAAATTATGCGCCTCATACATTTATTAATGGGCAAATTTTAATCGGATTCGGTATTTGAAACTTTTACAAAAAATTGTCGAACCGTTCCAGTTTTCAGTTCAGCTATATTCGGGGCTACAAAGAAAAGTGTCGAAATTATGTATTACAATAACTCGCTGACTTAGCAGAAGTTTTCAGTACAAGTAACTGTCTACACGGATCGGTTCCAAATGGATCACTTTTATCATAACATTTCCGTAAAGAAGTTCCGAAATGATATTAGCAATTCCGCTCTGGCTGGATGAAATTTAATGAAATTTTTCGTTTCAGTCGAACTAGAGTTATTGTGACAAAATTTGGTAGAACGAAATGTCTTCTCTACAGATAAATTGCTATCTGCACAATGACGCAATACATACACTTACATTAAATGTTCTAAAATGCAAGAAAACAATTATTACGTTTCAATGACCACTTCCATATGTTGTATGTATCATGGGTAACGTACCGCATTGTTAATGAAGGTTTTTAAACAATACTTTGCAAGAAAAATTACTTTTCGATGAATTCTTTCATAATTCATCGAAAAACTTTCGGTGAATTGTTTTTTCGACGAATTGCATTTCGATGAATTATCGTTCGATGAATTGATCATTCGATGAATTGCCTTTTCGATGAACTGTCATTCGTTAAATTGTTGTTCGATGAATTGTTTATTCGGCGAATTGCGTTTTCGATGAATTATTATTCGATGAATTGCATTTGATGAATTGTCTTTCGATTAACTGTTTTTCGGTGAATTTGCCTGTAACCAGTTTTACGTGATGATACCCACAAATTTAGAAAAGGGTTTTGGGGTAACTGGACACAAGAACTGTTCACTATTTCTCAGATTATTAATAGAAACCCTGTAGTATATAGAGTTTGCGGTCGGGACGGAGAGATAATGGAGGGAACTTTCTATGAACCTCAACTGCAAAAGGCTGATATACCCAATGAACTTCCAGAACACGTGTATATAATCGAACAAGTACTTAAATAGCTCAAGAAGAAAGGAAAGCTTCAGCATTTTGTTAAGTGGCTCGGTTATCCCTCATCGTAAAATTCTAGGGTTCATAGCGAAGATTTTTTACTTAACCCTTCCTAGTAATGCCAGTATGAAAATGTTTCCTACTAACACACAAACGAAATTTCAATGGAATTACCACACGCGATCAGACTTAAAGGTAAATGGAAGTTGATCTTGCCGAAATTCATCTTCCTGGAGAATTTAATAACATCGATTCAGGTTACAATGAGTTTCATATGATACGTGGAGTTGGAGGAGGAGTCAACACTATCGACAACAACAACATCACTGGAAATAACGTTTTCGAAAAGCCTAAAGAAGGATTTTGCAAAGTGTACAGGATTCCCCCTAGCAGTTATAATTCACCCTCTGAACTTCTTCAAGCAGTATTTGATGTGAGTTCTGTGATTACTGGAAAAAAGAACCCAAACAACACTATTTCTCTGACAGTCCCAAATGATTACAACCTGTTGTTTTCAAAGGAAGCTCCAGGGTTGGGGATTCTACTGGGTTTTAATCAGATTGGTGTTAAACTGAAAGGTACAATCAATTGGAAATATCTAGTTGATATAAAGAGGGGTGTTGCAGCATATTTTGTTCATTCTGATTTAATCCAAGAACAGATAGTTGGTGATACATGTGCACAATTGTTACGAGTTGTTCAGTGCAGCAACAAATGTTCTTTCGTTTTTGCTCACCCTGATTGTTATCCGTTACGAAAACAATCATTTCAGCCAATTAGCATCGAAATTCGTTCTGATAACGGCGAGTTGTTCCACTTTCGTGGCGGCAAGACAATAGTTAAATTACACTTCGGACAAGTGAAGGATGACTGATTATCTCAAATATTACACACTGCAGGCAGGTGAGGCTCAAGCGTTTACGGGGCCCCACAATACAGCGTGGGTACGGATTAGGTAGCATTTTTCAGAAGTGCATTCTCCTTTCTAAGTCCACTTTTAAAGCCTGCAGCTCAATTTGTCGGTCGTCAAGCCTTAAAAGCCGGTCAGCATATGATAAGAGATGTATTGGAAGGAGTACCTGTACGTCGAGCCTTTATAAACAGAGCATCAGAAGCTAGGAAACCATTGCTGGAAAATCTCTGAGCCGATTACTTCAGAGAGGTGAAGGAAACAAGAAGAAGAAAAAGAATACAAAAAAGCGCAAGAGAGATGACATCTTTTGCTGAGGATATGATGTCAGAGGTAGATATTTTTTCCCACCCTCGTGTCAACTTGTGTGTGGAAAGAAGTTCTTATGTCACCTACCAACCAATATCCAGTACTGACAGTGGAGGACCTGTGGAATTTTGCATACCAGATACATCTGAAGAATACTTGGATTTGGTAAAATCATACCTACGCGTTCCTGTGCGCATCACTGACAATGATAGTAAACCTATTGAAGATTCTTCAGTTGGTGTCGTGAACAATTTTTTCCATTCCCTGTTCAGTCAAATTGACTTTTTTCTCCAAGATAAACTAGTGAATGTGGCATCAGACACGTTTTCAATATAAGCTCCTTATAGAGCTTATATTGAAAACCTGCTAAATTATGACAGAGATGCTAAAAACAGTCAACTGACAAATGAACTATTTATTAAAGATGACGTGGCTGATGTTAGTGATATGTTTACCAAAAGTGAATGTGGGATGCGTAGACGACACGCTCGAATTAACCAATCGAAAAGTGTCGAAAAATATGTAGGAAACTGAATTTAAAAGTAAAATAGACGAAATAAAACCAACGAGTTGGAGGTGAAAAAATTATGAGTGCTAATATCAAATCTAAGTAAAAATGTCGTACTATATTGTGAAATTAACAGAAAGGCAAGCGTTGAATTTACTTTTCTTCCAGGATGTTGGTAAGCAAAGAAACTCCAGAAGTATGTGAAAAAAAAAACAAAAAAACAAGCCATGAGTGAAGGAAAAACGAACGAAATTCCCCAGTAACCAATAATGAAAAAAAAAAGAGTCGACTGCATTTCAGATCTTGTGTTTGTGTGTTTTATGTTGTGAATATATGTTTAAAATCAGCAATTTGGAATATTCAGAAAACCTCGATAGTTCCGAGATCTCCCATTCTGGAAAGAAATGTAAGTTAATCCTTTAAAAAAAAAAAAAACTTAACTCGAAAGCATTAACAACAGCGTCTGCTGATTTCTTCTTCAGTGTTCAAACCACGTAAATCGGTAAAAACAATCAATGCACACAAGAAGGAAACAAACTCCCTCATTCTCTTTTGCATGGGATGACATATCTGCCAAATCACATTGAAAAGTGTGTAAAAGTGTCGGGACTTTGATTAAATTGCGTTTAAACTTTCTTCTAATGGGTTTATGTCTCACATAAGTAGGCTGTGCTGCTAACCAACCTTTCACGGTTTCATGTGGAAAATTTGTATGTTTCTGTAAAGTTTTGTTACTTCCAAAACTAACAACTATATTAGGATTATAGTAATCTGTTAACTTTTCCATCACTAACAATAAGATTTTTTTCTTATCAGGTGAAAATCAACAACCATCGCGAAAACGTCAACTGATTGTATTTATACTACTGCTATTTTTGTTTATGACCTGTGAAATTTATATATTAGTATGAGAAGCAGTATCAGTATCAGCCAATCGCACATGTCTCATCAGAGAAATGTTACGACTAGAAAAACACACAGACAGTGGTGATATCTGTAAATTCCTATTTTTGCATATTACATTGTAAATAATATCGGTAAAATAAAATGTGTAAACTTAAATGAAAAAATGTATCGTTGATGTGTTATGCATATTTAAGTAAGATCACTTTTAAAATCAAAGTGAATTCAAACACAATTTATTTATTTATTGAACTTTAAGATCTTAAATTTTAGAAAAATCAAAATTTTCGGCTGAGTTATGAATAAAATATGAATTAGAATATGAATATAGAATAAAATATGGATGAGTTATGAAAAAAAACTGTGTGTGTTTGAGGGGCAATACTAATTTTCCATCCATAGACATCCAAACACAAAACTTGACGACAATCGGATGTTTGTCACCCTGGGAAAATTCTAAATATCTTTTCTCATAAACAAAGCAATAATTCCATAGACAAACGAAAACACCACGTGATGTCACGGAGACATGTTCCCCAGAAATGTCGAGGCACATAATGTCACGATTCCTTATCTCTAAAAACACCTGACTGAAGGGCCCCCCCCCCCCAGCGAAATTCCAAACTCTATCTTCATCTGATAACAACACACATCCATTTCACGATTCCTTATCTGATCTTGATCTTGATCTGGTTAAAAGTGTCCCACTAATAATCTTCCATTTCCATTCCAAACAATAACGTCATTATTTACGACTGACAATTACATCACTTATTTACAACTGACAAATGACGTCACTTATTTTCATCTGATAACAATAAACATTCATGTCACGATTCCTTATCTTATCCTGATCTCGAGCTTGTTCAAAGTGCCCCCCCCCCGCAATCACGACACGAATCCTTATCTCTAATCATCACCCATAATTCCATACGCGAACAAAACAAACAAAGTGACGTCACCACACACAGATTGTACCCAGAAAAATTTCAAACTCATGACGTCATCATCTCAACAACCAATCACGTCACGATTCATCTTATATTGATCTTGATCTTGTCAGAAGTGACCAGACTACAACTGGCACTCATTTGCACAGAATTTCTTTTGTTTTCCGTTATCGCTGTGGCAGCTTTAATATTACTCCCTTGTGGATAGGTATACACGGTGATGATTATTATGCATGATATTTCCACCACTACTGAAAGGATCCGATTCCTAAATTCGGATTGAATAATGTTCTGTGCTGATAATGTAGTTTCAATCCGTTGGATTACATTCGTATTGTCCAACTAATTGATGACACAGATAACATATATTTTCATTCATGATATTTTTATGGTATGCAATCAATGTAGTTGAAAGTTGTTTTAATATCACCAAAGCTGTATGTCCGCGAGGTTAGCCTAGCGGGTATGCGTTTCGCAACTATATGCCTGGGGAAGGAGTGACCTAGGTTCGATTCCCGTCGACGACGCGAGGAGCTTAAGGATTTTCCTCAGCCAAAGCCAAGTTAGCCAGTCTTGGGCGTGGACAGCACGGTTTTTCCTCCAGTTTATCTGGGGTTTTTCATCCCGCAAATGTGGAATTTTATTCCACATTTGCGGGATAAATCCAGCCATAGGTCTGAATTGTCAGCTATGCCGGTCCCGAGCCGGATGAAAATAGGGGGGATTGAGGTGGTGCCGTACCTCCCCGTAAAAGGGGCTCACGGCCGTTGAATCGCCATACGAAATGAAAATTAATGAATAAATGAACCAAAGCTGTTCTTGATATGCAAAATATTAAAATGTGACAGTTTGCTACTTCTGTACTGTATATTTCATGGTAGATGACATTCGTAATGACGTCGTGCTTTGCGTCCAGTGTAAGAGATCTTCAAAAATCTTTCATTTTAGAGATTGGGAAATTTATTAAAGACATACCCAAGTATGAAAAGCAATTGCTAAGATAAATACAGAGTGTCTTCAATTTCACCGATACGTTGCCATGACAATTTACAGGTATGGGTTTTTTTTATCATTAACAAGAGTTTGATATCGACTACATTGGGTATTGTAATCGCTTGCTGGTTGTTCGGCTGAATCCAGAGCAGCAGATGCATTGAAATTTTAAAGTCTAAGATTATATCTTTTGCATTTCCAACTAATTCACTGAGTAGTCTCAAATATCACTTACGTGCTACACTGATGTTGACAGCATAGTTATTCCAATGTCACTGAGAATGGTATCATGTATTCTAATATCTTCCCGAACTGACTGTTATACTAAAATATGTTGCAATGTTCGCTGAATTGAAAGATAAAAACATCGTCAAGGATCATGCTAATGACAGTTTTAGTAGTAGACTGCAAGACGAAAAACGAAACGTGACCAATTAGTATTCCTTCTCAATTATTTCATGTAACGAACAAGAATCTTTGATTCATTTCATAAAGTTGGTAAGTACCTTGTTGACTATCTGTCTGTCATGTATTTATGCAAGTATTTTTTTTTTTTTTTCTGACTGGATGGACTGAACTGAAATGCAGAAATATTTAGAATCCAAAAGATGTTCATTTTTACGTAGGCTGTTCAATAAGTAATAAGACTATATTTATACAGAAAACAGATTACCTTTAATCGTCATCATTTACATGGTCTTTTTTGAAGTAACTACCGTGAGACTCGATGCATTTGTCCCAACGTTGCGTCCACTTCTTAAACACATGTGAGAGTCCGTTTTTTGAGAGTTCTTTCAAAACCGCCTCCGCAGCTTTTACACATGCTTTGTTGCTTTCGAAATGGCGGCCTCTCTTAGTAGTTTCTTGAGCTGAGGAAACAGCCAGAAATCGCACGGTGCGAGATCAGGACTGTATGTAGGGTGTGGTAGGATATCTGTGTTGTTCATCTGCAAACGTCCTAATTGCACCAAGATAATGTAAGGCCACATATCTACAATATGTGGCCTTGCATTATCTTGGTGCAATAAGAAGCCATTCTTCAGCAATAGACGCTTCCTTTTGACGTGCTTGATGATAACCACTGCTGTGTTGATCATTGTCTCTGTGATGGACGTTGAAGGTCTTCCCTCACGTTCAAGATCTTCCACATTTTGCCTTCCTTCCTTAAAAGTTTTATGCCAGCAAAAAAAACACTTGCCCTCGACATTGCTTCATCGTGGAAAGCTTCGCGTATCATGTTAAAAGTGTCCAATGCCGATTTTTGCAAACGCACACAAAATTTAATCGCACGACGCTGTTCCAAGGACGCTTCCATTTCGGAGACTTGTCGCACCTCGGAGGCGCGCCGATGAGCACTTGGTTGTTTAGTCACGTGACACTCTGGCACATCAGCCAGTATACACCATTTATCAACCTTTTTGTTAATACATACAGCAACATTTCTTTATTCCACAGAAATTAATATTGTGATGAGTGGTTTCGCCACAGTAAAATTAGTCTTATTACTTATTGAACAGCCCACGTATATTCCGTCGGACCATTTAAAGCATAGAATAAAAGAAAAATCGAATATGTATAATAAATTTCACTTTCATTTGATTCAGCGGAATATAATTTGAGTTTTAGGATGTTACACAAGAACATCCATATCGTTCATTGATTCTATCTGATCATTTTACTCAATGTTTCAGGGAATAATTCTTAGAAATATCAGAAATTGCGCTCCTACTTGAATGTGATTGATTCAATGAAATATGGCATTTAGGTTCATTATTAGATACTGTAACATTTAAAACAGATGAAATTAATTTCATTTATATTTCTTACGCTTTGAATAAAATTCAAAACAGAGATGCTTTGTTATTAAATTAATAACCAAAAACCTTCACAGCTCAGTCACTATCGACGATGCGCATTCGAATAAAAACAGTTAAGTAATTCGGTTGAATAGAGAGACTTTCTGAGTCTTTCTATTCTGATTCGGTCGAAGGTTTGCTGTTAATCTACGAATGTTACTCGTATGTGTGTTTCTGTATTGAATTCGTGATGTTTTTCCATTAAGAATTTTAATCTAAAAGTTAGGCCAATGCACGATCGTCCTTCTTTTCGGAAGCCATTTTTTTCTTCACAAAGTTAAGTTCTTCACATTCTAAACAAAGTTCTTCACATTCGTGCATATAACTTATAACCAGTATTTAGGAGACATATTCTTCTGCAATTGTCACAGTTGCACTTATTGCCTTTCTATGTATTGGAATAAGAATTGTCTTATTCCACCTTTCTGGGATTTTTCCCTTGCTGCCAGAAATTGTTAAATAATTATAATAGTTTATTAAGAGGAGTAACATGGGAGTTTTCCCCAGAAATAATATACATAATTTACTTGTGTCTTATAACCATACAACCCCTAGCATTGGCTGTCTACTCATAACCTCCCCACCAATCCCTCCCCCCTTCGATCACAAAACATCCTTAAAAATAACCTTCACCTAACGCACATACCAACACAAGCCTATGTCATGGTCGCACGTCACATGTTCAATCAGTGCATAAACTTTACAAAAAGTACATACCAAAAACCATCCTAACATACACCGCTCAAAAAATACACATAACTTTCCTCAAAAAATGCCTCGATCACAACATCACACCAAAATTCGCGACAGTACGCGGCAACAGCACGATTCGCGGAAACAAAAAAAATTTGCTAGCGAGCATCCCGTGCCCTCATAAAACAAGCCATAAACAACAGATTTAAAAAGAAACAACAAGCATATTTATACATTCACAAAACAAAAAAACAGATTGAAAAAGCTACTAACCATAAACGAATGGGCAGTCTTTTGGGATAATACCCAATCTCACAAAGGGGCACTCCTAAACTGAAGCAGGCTAATATAATTATAATAGTTTATTAAGAGGAGTAACATGGGAGTTTTCCCAGAAATAATATACATTGTTAAATAATTTTGAAAGATTTTCGAACAGTAGGATGCCTGCATACTTACGTTTTGCTCTGATTTGCTTTGCTGTATTGCTTGTTGGATTTCTTGTAATGTTATTTCTTCCACTGTATATTTAGTAGTTAGCATTACATCAGTTTCAGATTTATTACTATCTTATCTTATTATTTATTACTATCTTATCCAGTTCTTGAAGAAGTGCAGCCAGGTTTTTTCTCTTTGATTATTTCAAATTTGACCTTTTCTTTTACATTCTTATTCATATTCCTTAGAATTTAATATGTATTTGGTTTCTTCACTGTAATATCCCTTTCCAAATTTGCTATTAAGTTATCTCATTTTTCTCTATTATTTTTCCTGAAGGTTTTTTCGCTATTGCTCTTTTGTATTTATAATTAATTTTTGCTTCTAGTGATTTTGTGCTTATTCACTGTTTATATGTCTCTTTCTTCTCATTGATTATTGCTTCAATGTTTTCGTCCCAGTTTTCTAATTCCCCTTCTTTTTTCTATTTACTTTATGGTTCCGAGTCACTCAGCTGCTGCGTTTATTAATAATTTTTAAAATTATTCGATTCTATCATCATTTTCATTTATTTGCTCTAGTTTTCCGTACTAAAGGTAGTTAACACTTTTATCATCCAATAGTTGAACTAAAAGATTCCTGGGATTTCTCTTAGCACTGATTGGGTTAATTTTAAACCATCTTGGAGGATGCTTAATTTTCCTTGTAAAAGATAAAGATCAGATTATATTTCTGCACTCTTAAATACCCAACTATCTATTATCATATTAACTGTTTTCTATCATCTATTATTTAGTCTATTATGCTTTTTAGGTTTCTTGTTTCCCAAATGAATTTATGGCAATCTTTGTGATTGAAAAAAATGTGTTAGTAATTTTTTAAGTTATTAAATGTTGAAAAATTCGTAAGTCAGTATCCATTTTATTGCATGCAGTTTTACCGTTTGTTCCTATTGTACCTAGTGGAATGATTCTTACTCTGGCATTGAAATCTCCCAATAATAAAAGATAATCATTTGGGTTGGTTTTGTCTTTCATTTTTTTGCAAATCTGAATAAAAGGCATTGTTATCTTCCTCTCTTCCTTCCTCTGGGGCACAGAAACCAATAATAGTCAGGAAGCCACGACTT
The DNA here is from genome assembly GCF_054136105.1 of Typopeltis vanoorti. Lineage (NCBI taxonomy): Eukaryota > Metazoa > Arthropoda > Arachnida > Uropygi > Thelyphonidae > Typopeltis > Typopeltis vanoorti. Next base: position 57,784,536 of record NC_143565.1, on the reverse strand, counting down.
ATTTGTAATCTCAGTTCTAGAATTCTTTCGTTCCAGTATTTGTAATGAGCGATATTTTTTTAACTTTATATGTGAATCAAAATTATTACTCCTGCTTTTGCTATTTCTTACTTTTTGACTCCAATGTAGATTTCGATGTAGTTATCCGTTTCATCTGAAACGTTTTATTTATTTTTTCTTCGTTTTAATTATTGTTGCTAATTTTTGTGATGTTTTCGTATGACCTTTCTGAACGGCATTAAAGAAGAAAACCTTGACAGTATTCAACAGTTAGGATTTTAGTATTTTAGTGCAGAAGTCAGAACTTTTCATATTCCTTACTACGAAATAGGAGATTTAAGGAAAACTACAATTATTTTCAAAACTTTTATAAGAGAAAATTGTTTTCAAGATGAGGAACTATTTCCACTGCAGAGATAAAGAAATGTTTTTGGCTGAAGCACAGCTGAGTTTGCGAGAAATCGATTTTTAACTGGCATATTTTTGGCCCTGGCAAGATGTCGTTTATGTAATTTCTAAGACAAATTTCTCTAGTTGAAGATAAATGCAGAATTATTTTTTATGGAGCTTCCACCCACAAAAGGTTTATTTGTAAACCTGTAGTATGTTTGCACCGTGAGTGACGTATGGATTTTTTTATTGACTATGTATGTTGTATTTTTATTTGTTGTCCGGAATCCTGCTCTAGAGCCTAAACACGAAACCTTTTGCAAACGCGCCTTAAGCGGGACAGTGGTCTTCTACCAAAAGATGAAATTCATCTCCCACCTAAAGACAATCACAAACATGCATGCTCAAGGTGAGATTCGAACAAATTTCCTCTTGGTTGGAGAGACGATACGCTGACCATTCCGCTAACCAGTCCGACAGAGTATTGTATATTTCTTTTGATATATCTTAATATATCAAATAAATATGTCTTTATTAAACTTAGTATTATTATTAAACTATTTTATTTTTGTTTTTATATTTGAAAGTGTAAATACTCGATTCACGTACTTATTCGGGAAGTATGGATTAATTTTTAAGAATAGGAAAGAATTATCATAGCAATATATCTAAGATCTTAGTTGTGTGCTTAGATTTCAGTAAAGAAATTCGATACCGCTGGCAGTCTTTATTAAACTGACGAAATCGATGATAGAATTAAAACCAAAGTTTTTTTTTCTACAAATATCAGTTAAGCTTTATACAGTTTGATGGTAAATCATATGTGAGACAAGAGTGCACATTATATCCACTGTTATTCATAGTCTATTTGGATCATATTATGAATTCCATCAAATTTTAAAACATCTAAAATCATTGGCGTCTTAAACCCTGCCAAAGACCCTACAATTGCTTTCAACTACGGTCCTATCGCCTTGTTAATCATCTGCCCGAAACTTCTGGAAAGAATGATATACAACAGAATTTCTCCAAGCATACATAATAGAACTCCTCAGGAACAGGCTGGCTTCAAACCTGACAGAAGTTGTGATCAAGTACTGGCCTTGACAACCTTCATAGAGAACGGTTTTGAAAAACAATTGAAAACGGCAGCGGTATTCGTGGACCTCTCTGCTGCCTATGACACAGTGTGGAGAGAGGGTCTTATTTTAAAATTTTTAGAAACTATCCCATCACCAAAGCTAGTCAACCTAATTAATCAAATGGTAGCAGACAGATGGATAGAAGTATCTCTCAATGAATCCAAAAGTCAATTCATTAAGATTAAAAATGGCCTATCTCAGGGGTCAGTTCTCGCTTTTTAACTTATATATTAGTGATATCCCAGTGACAACATCACGGAAATTCATGTATGCTGACGATATTTCCATTGCAACTAAACATTCTACATGCCAAAAAGTCGAGAATATCTTAACTGAAGATCTGGCTGTACTTGATAAACACTTTAGAGGATAACGATTACAACCTACCCTGAACAAAACTGAAGTCGCATCCTTTCATTTAAGTAATATCCAGGCCAACTATATCACGAAAGTTTACTTCAGAAATAACCTAGTGAAATATATAATCATCCAAAATACTAAGGAGTTACCCTAGACAGAAATTTGCCATTTAAATATCATCTAGAAAATATCGCTCGAAAATTAAAATCTCGTAATAATATAATGCGCAAACTTGCTGGTACTTCTTGGGGTGCTGATGCCAACACACTGCGTACTAACGCACTGTCTTTGGTCTATTCTATAGCAGAGTGCTGTTCTCCTATCTGGCTGAACAGCGGCCACAATTCTTTAGTCGATATCCAGCTGAATCAAATTATGAGGATAATCTCTGGTTCTCTAAGATTTACTCCTGGCTACTAGCTCCCAACTCTCAGTAATATAGCCCCTCCCTCACTTCGCAGGACCCTAGCCTTAATCAAATTAGGGACAAAAATAATGGGCAGTTTCTTGCTTATCCACCAAGACATTTCCTTCCATACCTCACAAAGACTGAAATCCAGGCGCCCTAACTGGAGGCGTGCAACACAAATGAACAACCAGAACTTCGACCTATGTGCACGTCATGGGGAGAGTATTGGCTTCAACATACCTCCAATCTTCAAATTCCCATTTCAAATCCAACATCTCGTCTGGAGGGCTTCGATCTCCCTAGACATGAATGGACCACTTTAAATCGGATCAGAACAGGACATGGGAGATGTAAGCATCTCTTGCCTAAATACAACTGGTCCAATACTCCAAACTGTGAATGCGGAAGTGGAATCCAGACTATCAATCACTTTGTACTTGAGTGTCCTGTCTACTCATTCGCAGCCACTAAAGAGGACTTTTTTTAAAACTTACCCCAGAATCCCTGGAGTGGATTCGGGATTTAAGGAGTGGATTCGGGATTTAAAAATTAAGAGTCAGGAAGCTCTGCTTCCTGACTCTTAATTTTTAATTTTTAATCAATTCAACCTATTGTACCACTTTTAATATGATTTTTATGTTGTTTTATGTAATATATACAGTATATGTAATATCCTGAGACCTGTACATCATACGCTAATAATAATAATAACATTATGAATGGAAGTGACAAGAAACATTATTATGAAAATTTAAGAAGATAATCCCAGGTCTTTATTTCATGCAGGTAATGTTATTTCTTTAAAAAAATCAAGTATAGTCTGCAAAATTCCAAAACTAAATCGAATAATTGATGTAATATTCTGCATTCAGTTTGAAAATCAGCAATAAGAAGACAGACTAAGACAATATGCTTGAACACTGAAAACATCAATCGGCATCCTAAAGAGAACGTGTAGAATAAATAAAATATTTCATCTATTTACGCACAACCTTTGGTGAAGATGCCAATTTTAACTGAGAGATCTGGGAGCTCGGTTTAGAAATAAAGTGCTTAGAATCAATGTTATATTCACATTAAAGACGAGCATATTGGGAAGGAACTTGTTATTATCAGAATTACACTGCGTTCAAAGCTAATCTCAAGTAAAGCCATCTAAAGTCATGTGAGAGTACACTTTGTCAAAATAAGAGTTCCTTGCCAAGACGGTAGAAAAAAGAATACCAAGATAAGGAGTGCTTTAGAAGGCCGAAATATAAGATCTGACAATATTCGAGTCCTGACAGATAATTTGGAGGAAAATTGTAATTTAACGAAGCTAATTATATAAACTTTCTATGTGGTACTATCATAATACTTAATTTAGTGATGGCAATAATGATAATGGTGAAACTATATACTTCTAGTATCGTTCATAATATTAATTATTACTCTAACTTTAGGTTTTCAATAAATATCTGCATTTGAACTAAGTGCATTATCTTGTGAAGCCCAGTATATAACAAACACGATCCTAAGTGAATAACTGGCAGAAAGATCAAAACGTTTACAGACCTGTTAGACATCTGAAGTGCTGCATACCTGCATTCAGAAACCTGAAAGTTTTCAAAGGCTCATTTTTTTAATATTCCTCCTTGGTTATTTTTTTTTAATTACAAAGAAAACATGTATATATATATTGTGAGATTTTGTTTTCTTTAATTTACTTCCTTCTTTCAACATATCAGACGTTATCAGAAAAACATTTAAGAGATATTTTTAAATTGTTCTATTGTTCAAGTGTAGATGTTCTCCAAATACCTCTATAAGAATGTGGTAGCGTTAGTGATAAAAGTCTATACTCCAAAGACAGCTTCCCTCATGGTAACTAATAATTTTATTACCATTTATAACCAAAATTCCATTGGTCTGCGTAGCTTTGTGGTAACTTTGCGGTAATAAGCAAAAGAAAAATCATTTTTTATAGACTATGAGCAGCCATAGTCTATAACAATTTGCAGAGACATTTTTAAATGCGCTTATAAGTCAGTAAGTGAGCAGGTTTTTGGTTTAGGAAAGTACACATTTTCTCCCAAATTTTCCATTAAACTGATCCTAAAACACACACACACACACACACACAAATATATATACTCGTAAATTAGATGAGCAAGCCTCTTCTCATCAAACGTAATCTGGGAATGTACACATGAACATAATTTCTTAAGATGTCATTATCTTTGAAAGTGATTAAAGAACTAAAATGTTTCTTTAATATTTATTTATTACAGATTTTATGGAATTCGAAATCTACACAGCCTTTGAAGAAAGTCCGCGTTGGTATCGATTATTTATATTTACACTATAACATTATAACTAAAAATAATTGTAAAACCACTTAAAATATTTAAACTTAATTTACATCCTCACTGAATATAAATGTAAAGAAGCAACGACAATTAACTTTATTGTTATTTATTACTTATCAAAATATTAAGTTTAGAATATTCAAATATACTCATTTTAGTATTATTTATTATTAGAACCATGGTCTAACCGCTTTGGATTGTGAAGCCAAGTCAGGTTCTAATTAAACATGGATGTTGTCTCCAACCAGAGTGAAACCAATTCAAGTTCTTCCTCACTGTTAGACGCGTTTATATTTGTGGAAGATGCGTATATTTGTGTTCAGATGCGTTTTGCTGGTTAGCAGATACGCGGAGCTAACGGATTTCCAAGAGTTATCCCTTTTATGGTTGGATTTTGAGGATTAGTGAGGAATGCGTTCCACTCCTCTGGTTTCTTGGAGAGAGAGGAAGCTTATTTTTGATATGAATATTGATTAAGTAGTAGCTTGCTGTGTGAGTGATTTCTTCTATTTCTGAGGAAGCATTGTTTTCATTTATATATCCTTTTAAAAATCTGTTACTTTGTGTTGATATTTTCGATACACAAATACGGCTCTTGGGCAGAATGTTTCTTGTTCGGAATTGGATAGTTATTTCTGGTTCCCATTAATTTCTTGAAGATTTAATGATTTCTCCCTATGTATGTTGCATCGAATACTAGTTAAACTGTAACTAAATATTATTATTTTTAAAGTTGGAGAGCACCTGCTCTACAACTCTGTCTCCACAAATCAATTCACCAACTGACCCGCAACTACACTAACGCCATCTATCGCCGACCACCACCACTAGTATTTCCACACACACACACTCACAACCATCCATGCCCACGGTAAGGTTTGAATCCGCAGCCTTTTGGCTGGAGAGCGGATACGCTAACTACTCGGCCAACCAGGCTGGCCAAATAATAAAAGTTTAGTTTTGATTTCTTTATTCTGTTGATAGTCGAATGATTTTCGAAGTCTGTTTGATTTTTTGAGGACTTAAAGAATTTTTTATTGCAACATCCATTATTAGGTTTAATATGACACACACTGAAAAATACAGAAGCTACATGAAAACAATTACAGGAAAAAAAAAGAAAGAAAGAAAGAAATACACATTGCTGCAAACATGAAACTAACACATTGACATTTTCTACTCCTCCTTAAACAATTTTAGGCAAAGAAAACCATTAACCTCTTTGTACAAACAAAGTAAACAATCAGTTAATATTTATTTTAATGCTAGGTAAGTTTATCTTCATGTTTTGGAAAAACAAATACTATTATTATTAAGTATTCATCACAAACAAAAAAAGCAAATGAATTTTTCTAAGTCAAAATACAGAGTACAACATAATTAAAGCGGTTCTCACATAAAGGCTTTTACTCATATTACATCAACATAATCATTATAATTTCTAAATTTCGCGATCATTTATACAAAACTTGGAAATGTTTCTTACCCTCAGTCTTTGAAGTTTCAGATTTCATTTTCATCTTGCGTTTCCGTTATTTCCTCCATTATTTCAAGCTAGGTATCAAAGGCTTCAATTAGTCTTCAATTTTGTCACCTTTGTCAAAAACGACAAAACTAGGTATCAAAGGCTAAGTTTCTCTGCATTCTTCTTCTAGTTTTATTTCTGATTGGGGTTATCTTTTTTTTTAAATCACAATTCAGCATTTTTTCATAAGTGAACACTGTGACCTCAGTTGATAGTTCCATTTGATAGCTTCTCCATCTTCTCAATGCCTCTTTTATTCGATCTCACAAAAAATAAATTCGATCTCTGCATTATGGTAGTAATCATACGATATGCTGCTGAAATAAATGGAATGGAATAAATCCTACCCTTAAATAAATAATCATAGTCCACTAATCTTAAATTCCAGCAGAGAAGCAATAACAACGCAGGAAGTTCAGTTTGGCAGAAATGCGATTTTGTACATTATCGAATCGCAGAATTTGTTTTTCAGATTATTCCTGCCTTCAATTTTTGATCTGCAATTCTAAAAGATGAAGGAGTCATTTCTGTGGTTGCTTTGTAAGTTCATAAAGGACGTTCGGCGTTTTCAACTTTCTATATTGAAAATCCAATCAGTAAGAAGCAACGGATACGTTTATTTTCTTTACATAAGTGAACACTGTGACCACTACATATTATCCGTATGTAGTGGAAAGAGGTGGGGGGGGGTAAGTTTAAAATTAATGCAGGTGTGCGTGGGAAGAAAACTACCATTAGAATTTTTTATACACTGAGCAACAGGTAATTGATGAGAATCTCAGCTGTCCACACAATGTCTCATTGCACCCTTCATTGGAAAGAGAGGAAACCCATATTTTATTTTCGTTTCAAAGACCCTACCACTCACTTATAAACAAACGTTTCTGATAATGCAACTTGTTTTCTTTACCATATTGTTCAGCTGTAATGCGAAGGATGGTTTTACAATATCTGCTGGTGAACAGACACGAAAACATGAGATGTCCTTAAACCGCGACAGAGTCACAGCTGCTCGTACCCATGAGTTCTTTCTACTATGTGTGCGTCTGTGTGCTCCGACAGGCGGTACGATATCTATTTTAGGGATGTTGTGACAATGTTTTCTACTGACGATAATGGTACAAAGATAAGAAAACTCTGCTGTAGTGTATATTTATATTATAGCCTCTTTCGCATTCCAAGTGTCCTTTCGCTTCAGGAAACGATTCTGTAAAAAAAAGCCTTATCAGGAAACCGTTTTTAAAAACATTTTCAAATAAACTACCAACCAACAGATCACCGGAAAAGCCAGTTCTTCTTAATCAGAATAGAATACTGTTGAAAACACTACCCGCGCTCTGTACAGGAAATTGGAATGAGATTGTCATTTCAAGTAACAGTGATTCCGAATAAGCACAATTTACAATATTTTTTCAAAGTGAGTTAGTGTTTTAGATAAATGAAAATGGAATTTCCAGCACATGAAAGAAAAGTAAAATAATTACACTGAAAAGTATTCAGGAAAAGAAATCTACTCAATTATTTATTAAGGCTTTCAGCAGAAATGCTAACTTTCTATTCATGCTGTTTTCATCTTAAACAATTACACTTCTTTCTTATTACGAGTAAAATACACCACATAAAGAACAATAAAAAAATCACAATTACTTTGAAGTTTGGAAAAATAGCATCATTAGGCGTTGGCTTTTGTTTTAACTTTCTTAAATAATCAGTCATAAGAATAATTGAATTTTTATCACCTTTTTTTATCAGAAAGAAACACTTACATTTTCAGTTTCTGAAGTTTCCAAATACTGCGATGTTTGGTAATTAACAACACTTACGATTATGTTAAAATCGTTTTTACAATAATTTTAAAAGGCAACATCAAAGAAGAACGGAGTTTCATACTAGTTTCATACTAGAATGCAGTTTCATAGTATCAATGGTTGGAAGCCAATCTTTACAAGAATAATCATCTTTAATTGGCAACATAATATATGCAAGTAACTAGTAGTGCTTTAATTACATGAGTATGATAATTAGAAACAAATAATGCCAACAATCTGATAATCGTATATCAAATGACATTAGAATAAATTTATGTTATGAAAAGTAATAAAAATAAATACTGTTGGATGGAAAAATTCGCTCATTTCTTTCATAAATTCAAATGCAGTGAAACTTTTCAGTTATTTAATATCGCACGAACAGAAAAATGTTCTTAAAGAACTTGCTTCGGTGTGAAATATATATATATATAGATAGATAGATAGATTATAAATCTCTATATATAGAAAACCTACTCATACAGTAGATATCTGCATAATCTTTCTCATCATTTTCCACTACAAAAACTTGGAACTATATCTACCTTAGGACACAGAGCACGCTCTCTCTTGAATGAACCTGATGAAATACAAAAAGAAATAAATCACCCCACTCTTATCTTTAAACAAAATGGATACTCTGAAAAAACGATTAAGAAATTTCTTCTGGATCCTCCTAAGCAGTGCACAACAGAAACTATTAATTTTAAAGGTAGCATCTCCATTCCATTCCATACATTAGCACAGTCTCTAAAAATTAGCTAAAGTCCTTAAAAATATAATATCAGGACGTTCTTCACCACACTTCCTAAAATCCGTTCTCTAATCAGCCATCCAAAGCCTGCTCATAATATATGCAGGCTTTGGATGGCTGATAATCGTATATCAAATGACATTAGAATTAACAACACTTACGATTATGTTAAAATCGTTTTTACAATAATTTTAAAAGGCAACATCATAGAAGAACGGAGTTTCATACTACCTAAAATATCCAGGTGTATATAAATTATGGTGCAACTGCGTTATCAAGTCATGTTCTTTTTTCAAACAATCCTAATGATGATCAACAAAGCTATTCCATTTGCTGGGATAGATCAGAAAATATTTTTCGCTGTAATGATGAGTTTGAGAGAAAAATTGTAGAATCAAGGGAAATCCTGCTGAACCCTGTCCACTTAAACAACAATTTGAGTTATAACATCCCAGATAGCCATGCTGCAGTTATTCAATATTGGCGTTCACGTGAGCCTGCACGCACACTTGCAATAAACAATGGCACGCCTGTTAGAACAACTTGAAAAAATACAACGTTTTTTATGTAGTAATTATGTGTGGCAATTTTTACCTGTAATTTCCAGTTGTTTTAGATACTTCAATGTTTATTACTATTCTTTTCCTTTATGATTACCTGAGAAAGGCTGTTATAAGCTGAAACTAGTTGTATTATTTTCATTAAAATCTTGATAAGTTATCTCGGTTTTTTTTAAGTCATTAAATCTATGTTTTTAAAATGTATCACAACAACCGAGTGAAAACCTATGATCACACACACACACACACACACACACACACACACATATATATATATATATATATAGAATCTCTATGTACAGAAACCCAACGCATACCAATAGATATCTTCACAATCTTTCTCATCATTTTCCACCACAAAAACTGACAAAATGGATATTATAAAAAAAAATTAAGAAATTTCTTATAGATCTTCCCAGGCACCGCAATACAGAAACTACCAATTTTAAAGGTAGCATCTCAATCCCATATCAGTTTTGTCTCCCAAAAATTGGCTCAAGTCCTTAAGAAGTACAACATCAGGACGTTATTAACTACCCTTCCAAAAATCCGATCTCTTATAAGCCATCCTGATAATCTGAAATATCCTGGCATATATAAACTATGGTGTGACTGTAATTTTCCTTATTATGGTCAGACTAATAAGTCTATTGAACTTCGTATGGAGAAACATAAAAGAGACATCTCCTATAAAATATCACATGCCAGTGCCTTATCCAGCCATATTCTCTTCTCTAACAATCCTCGTGATGATTTTGAAGGTCACTCAATTTCCTGGGATACATCTGAAAACATTTTCCGCTGCCATGATGAATTTGAAAGAAAGATAGTGGAATCCATGGAGATCGTCCTTAATCCTGAACATTTAAACAACAATTTAAGCTATAACATCCCTGATAGCCATACTGCTGTTATTCAGTACCGGCGTTCCCGAGAGTCTGCTACCACGCATACAACAAACAATAGCACGTAAAATAGAACAAATGAATGTTAATACAACGCTTTTAATTTCAATTATGTACTGCAATTTATCTGTGCTTCTAAGTTTTTTAGAATCTTCAATTTTTATTATTGTTTCGTCTTCTTAAAAATATACCTGATGAAGGTTGTAGAAAGCCGGAACTAGTTGTATTTTTTATAATTAAAGCTTTTAATTAATTCTCTGTTTTTTAGTCATTAAATATCTTTCTAAATATATATTTCTGATGATTCCAAGATTTTTCTTTCAAGTCATCATAGCATTTGTAAATAATTTCGGATCTATCCCAGTTTACTGAATGTATAGTGGACTGATGGTCATTGGGATCAGAAGAATTAAGCAGATGGCTGGATTAGCTATGGGCAGCCCTCTCTCCCCAGTCTTAGCTAACAGTTTTTTAGAAGATTTTGAAGAGAGAGCTATTTCTATAGCTAGTTTAAAACCTAAACTGTGGTTATGCTACCTTGATGACGCCTTCCTTACCTGAGAACATGGTTAGAGGAACTTCAAAACTTCCTCAACCATTTAAATAATCAACATCAGAACATTAAATTCACTTCAGAACTAGAGATTTACGGCATTCATGGAGCTAACGATCAGTAGATCACCTGGCTGTCTTAAAGTTTCTATTTTCGGAAAACCACCCACACTGATGGATATTTGCATGGCTCTTCTCATCACCTCCCTCCTTAGAAACTGGATATCATCTCCACCCTTGTCCATCGAGCAAGATGTCTCACTTCCACAGAAGAAGACCTTCAAATAGAGCTTAACGTCCTGAAAAACACATTCTAAAATAATGGATATTCATCTCGTAACATCACTAAACGTTTGAGACCACGCCAACAACCTCTACAAGAAGATGAATCTAACTATATCACTCATATACAATTACCATTTATCAGCTCTCTTACCCCCAAACTATCTAGGATTATGAAGAAATTCAACATAAAGACCGATTATACTACTCTGCCAAAACTTCGTTCTTTTCTGAGTCGAAAAGAATGAAGAGTTCTTTTCGAAAAGAGTCGAAAAGAACCAAAACCAAAACACAACCAATTGCATTTTCCTGGTGTTTATAAAGTTATGTGCGACTGTGGTCGACCTTATTTTGGCCAGACAGATAAATCTGTTTCACTTCGTCTTGAGGAACATAGACGTGACATCTCCTACAGTAGAACACGAGCGAGTGCCCTTTCCAGTCATGTGCTCTTCTCCGCAAACTCTAACCTCGAAGAAAGGCAACACCAAGTTGATTGGGACTGCACAACCAATTTATATATATGCAAGGATGAATTTGAAAGACGTATTATAGAATCAAAAGAAATAGTTCTGGAGACTTCACACTTGAACAACAATCTAAACTACAATTTCTTGATTCCTATAGCGCAGTAATCCAATACTGGAGCTCAAAAATTAGCTGTCACACACATTCTACTCATGCCAACAGTAGCACGCGGTCACCAATTCAAATATGCCTGTTACTATTCTGCTTCTTTTTATTAAGCTGGAAAGTCCATGTTTTTTACCTTGTAATTTTTATAAGTCTTATGATATTTCTTACTCACCTGAAGAAGTCGGAATACCGATGAAAATAGTCGTGATTTATTAAAGATTTTTGTTATACTTTCTCGGGTTCTAGTCAGTTAAATTTTAATCTTATAAATGTATACATCCCGAGTCAATCCTAATTACAACAATATATATATATATATATGCATTAAAGTTGATTTATTCGGTTGTTAAACATATTTTAAAAGAATTGAATGACATAAACCGAGAGCAAAGGAAAAAGATTTAATAATATCACACGAATAGTTTCGGCTTTTTACAGCCTTCTTCAGCTGTTTTCATAAAAGAAAAGAAAAACATTAACATTGGAGATAAAAAACTGCGAACAGCACAGGAAAGTCATTATACCTATTTAACGTGAAAACGTTGTAGTAAACGTATTCAAAGCTGTTCCTTCGTTGCCTACATTGTTCGGTGAGTTCGTGGGTGTAGTATCTCGTGAGTGCCAGTATTTGATCACAGCAGCATTACAGTCTGTGAGGTTGTTGCTTAAATTATTATTTAAATGTACAGGGTTGAGGATGATTTCTCTAGATTCTACAATTTTTCTCTCCAATTCGTCATGGCAACGGGAAATGTTGTTAGATCTATCCCAAAGGATCGTATGACTATGGTTTTCATCATCAGAATCGGCCGAAAAAAGGATATGGCTGGATAAAGCACTGGCATGTGTTCTCTTGTAAGCGATGTCCCTCCTGTGCTCCTGCATACGCAATTCAATAGACTTATCACTCTAGCCAAAGTAAGGAATGTCGCAGTCACACCATATCTTGAACACACCGGGATATTTTAGATTGTGATGACTAAGCTTTGGACGGCTCACTAGAGAGCTTATCTTAGGAAGCGGAGTGAATAGAGTTCTAATGTTATATTTTTTGAGAACCTTGGCTAATTTTTGAGAGACTGAGCTTATGTATGGTATAGATATATTGCTTTTAACATTATTTATTTCATCAGTATGGCGAATAGGAGGATTAAAAAGGTGTTTTTTAGTAATTTTCTGAGAATAACCATTCAGTCTGAAGGAAGATCTAAGAAAATTGATTTCTTTACGACGTTCATCTGGGGTTATCAAGAAGAGAGCGAGCTTTATGTCAAAAAGTAGAAATAATTCCAAGTTTCTGAGCAGGGAAATGATGGGATTGACTACAGAGATATTTATTGGTGTGTGTAGGTTTCTGTATATCGAAATTTTAAGTTTTTCAGAAGAATGGGTCAGTTTCACTTCCAGGAAAGGCAGGGAACCATTAGTTTCAAACTCAGACGTGAATTAGATATTCGGGTGTTAACTATTGAGATGTATTACGAATCTTTTGTAATAATATCATACATTCCATCGAGTTCAATCAATAAAAGAAGCAATCTCTACAGACATTGTTTCTTTTAGAAACAATGCACATAGAACAAAACAGGATGTTTCAAGAAGAAATAATCAAAATTAATTAGCAGTATGAAATCTAGAGTTGGTGAAATACAAACACAACTTCTTCAAAGGAAAAAAATTATCATTAATAGAAAATTATAATAAATTCATTTTACTATTTTACACATTTTATGGTAATTCCAGATGTGGCAGATTCCTCAAAGAATACACTTTAAACATGGATGAGGAGGGGAGAAACTTTAACACTGCATTGGTTTATTTACTCGGTGTTGTTTATTTTAGAAAATATATAATAAGTGGGAAACGTCGCATAATAAATCATTGTTCCTAAGCTACAATTATGGATGCCAATTCTGGCGTACAGTCTAATCATAAAATATTTGATAAATGTAACTTACAAGAATACAAATTAACGTGGGCTAATATTTATATGGAAATTGTTACTTGAGAAATAAAATTACATAATAATAAAGCAATCAATTTAGGAAATGCAAATTTTCCATTTTTTAAAACACACAAACAAAATAAGCATACTCCTTTCTTGAATTAAATGCTTCTAGAATTGCAAAGTAGAGATTAGAAAATTTATGTTACTATCGAACACCATCCGTAACTCAGTCGATATAGACGAAGTCCTTTGGTCGAAAAACCCTGGGTTCGATTTCCGTTAGTGACGTGAGGAACCTTTATCTAGTCTCTTTCGACGAAAGGTGAGTAAGCCGGTCTCATACAGAAGTGGGTATTTATTTTGGAAGTGGGCCGGTTTACCTGTTCTGATGGACGAAAAGCTCGGAAACTAGAGTTTTTCGTCCATCAGAACAGGCAAACGGCCCCGTCAACACATCCATCTACAGTGATAGGAAACTGCTGGAATAAGGACTGACCGACCCATTCCGTGAGATTTCCGGTTTCGTAACAGGCCACTAGGCCTAATACGTAAAAGGAAGAAGATTTTATTATAATGGAAAAAAATTATTTAAACATCCATATTCTTGATGATACTTAAGAAATCTTTTAATATAATAACGTATATGAGACTATACCTTTAAAACGGACGAGAAAGACAGTTTCGCCTCACGAAAGTTGTGTATCCCTTTGTAAACATAAAAAACTAGCCAAAGAACACACACACACACACACACACACACACATCTGATAGACATGGTAGGCTAAGTGCAGATAACTGCCTTATCATGGCTTAAATTAGGTTTAGATGAAGACAAGTTACTTTGTGTTGGGCAATGGAACGTAATATGTTAATAAGGAATATAAATAAATTCGTTAACGCTTTTTTTTTTCTGAATTCCTAAGTAAACAAACGCAATTAGTTTTATCCCTAACTTTTGTAAATACGTAAGCAGTCTATCTAAACCTATAATCAATGTTAAGGTGAGCATCCTCACTGCATGCTAAATAAGACGTGATTTTTTTAACCCTAACGGAAATTTGAAACTTATTAACTTATTAAATAAATTAAAATAAGATTTTTTTTTTATTTGAGTCAAAAAAATATAAGATTATTGCCAATCGATCGTTGACTGTTTTATATCATATTCATATAATTCTATAAGTATTATATCCTCTAATTAAATAATTCTATAAGTATTATATCCTCTAATAAAATAATTCTATAAGTATTATATCCTCTAATAAAATAATTCTATATTATATTTACCAATAAAAGTAGATTTATTATGTATTTATCTTTATAATTTTATATTAAATCAGATATCCTCAAAAAGCGAGGCATTTTGAGGTAATTCTATTTCAAACGTGCGAGTAAACATAGCAGAAGTGCAGTCGCAAAACACACTTCCGTATCAAATTCCGGTATTTTTCAGGAAGTTTGTGTACATCAACAGTTATCATCCAGTTAACTGTAAATGATTTGCTTTTTGATTACAGTTAAATGTACTTCTTTATATAAGTAGTGAAATAACTATTTTTATAAAGTCTATGGATTTATCTTCATAAATTGTTGCTTTAAATGAGACTTTTTCATTTGCTATATCTTTAAAATTCAATGGTGATGTCATATCAATAAGGTAAGTTTGCATGTAACAACAATGCATCGATTGTAATGTTTTACAAAAGGATAAATATGCGGATTAGAATAAAAGTTCGTATGTTAATCGATTTGAAATTAAACGAAGGAAATAGAAAAGAAATTTATATAACGATAGTATATATATGAACTCCGTATTTTTGATGAAAATGAATAATGTCTTTCGTCGTCTTAGTAATACGATAAAGGAAATTTTTTCGTAAGTACTGATTGGGTAAACGTACAGTGCGTATGTCATGCATGCGCAGTGGGTATGAACAGTTCTCAGTTATTAGAATCACTCTTTCCGGTATTAAACTACACACAAAGATGTCAAAAAGAAAGTATATTTTAATTCACTAGTTCTATAATAAAAAAAAATTAATTAATTAAAAAAAACTTTGTTTCACTTTATCAGGAAATAGCACAAATAAATTAAAATACTACAAGCAGAGTAATAACAGTTAACATTTATAGTGAAGAATATTTGAAAACATTTAAACAATGGAAAGTGTACATTCGCTATTTCGCTGGTAGATATAAGTGAGTCGTGATGGATTAAAGAAGCCAGATTTGATATAAAGTCATCCCTTGTTTTTTAAATCAATTATCATTTCAGCTGATTCTTTGAATGCTCTTGAGTAAAAGCTGTAATCAATGTGGATCTTTTCAGTTTGTGGTCATTCTACTAAATGTTTTGTAGGTTGCATGTGCTGCCAACCCTGATTTGTGTTTTCCTTCATTCTCAACGTCCTTTATGTGTTCCGATTAGCGTATCTCCCCAGATATGCCAGTTTGTCCTATGTAGTGTACTCACAATTGCAACTAATCTTGTAGACGCCTGGTTTTTTAAGAGGCGGATGTCGTTGTTTAAACATATTTTCATATCATGCGAGTGATTCAGAAGAAACCACGACTACCTAGGACACCACAATGCATTTTTTCCGCTTCTCGAGAATCAAACATGCGTACATGTGATTGAAGATTTTGTTTATTGGGAACAAATCGACGTTTAGATTTTTTGGGCGAAGCACTCTTGCTATTTTATCTATGCTTGATTGGATATATGGGTGAATCACTGCTACCTTATATTCTTGGTTTATTTGTTCTACTGTTTGTTTTGGAGGTTGAGATAGAATTTTGTTTTTTTTTTACTACTGTTTTGTTGTAGCCATTTTTGGGAGAACAGGATTAAGTTACTGTAGTTCTTGGTTTCTTTTATCTAAGCTGGTAGAGATTCTGTAGGCTCTGTCGCGTAAGCAACTGATGATTGTGCACGATGATGAGTTCATCGTGTTCTATCATCACTTTGTTTTGGTTTAAGCGAATACAGAATAACAGAATACAGAATACAGATCGGATAAATCCTAAGAGGCCATTCTCCTTTCATTATCCAACTGATATTTATTAAGACGTACATCACAGAGAGAAGTGATGGACGTTCGGCCTGAATTCTGGGTCAGCTATCTGCTTTACTTAAAATGATATCTTAAGTCTCCTCTCAGTTACCTAGATTTTACCCTAGGTGAGCTTATATCCATATATACGCTGATATAATATCGAATTATGACCACTTACTTAATATCATGTCGGTCCGACTTTCTTATGCATACAGTCAGATATCAGTCAAGGCATTGATTCCACTAGATACCAATTTATGTCTATGTGCACCTCTAATCATTGTTGCTACGACATTTCTTGAAAGGAGGGGCAGCAGGAGGAGGACGCAAATCCATAAATTGCACAGCATATTCCAGAACATCCTTCAGCTGTTAGCTCTGGTAAGTTGATGTAAGTGCTAATTCCGAACAGAAAATGTACTCCATGTACTCCTCTGCTCTGGAAATCATGAATCAGGATTCTTGTATATATATTATATTATTTGTTCCACACACAGAAACTTATTTCCATATCATGCGCGTGATTCAGAAGAAACCACGACTACCTAGGACACCACAATGCATTTTCTCTGGAACCAAACATGCGTACAGTAAACATCAAAACTGCCGTTTTCATGATTTCACCGATAATCTTCGGAATGTAGAGAGTGATTTGACTCACCTGCTCTGAAATCCAGTACTTGTAAAAGTGCGGCCAATCATCATTTGCGACATCATTCCCGCACTCCTAATATTATATTAAGACATCATTTGCGGGAATACAGTTGTCTATGCGTTGCACTGTACGCTCGCCATCTATTTCCATATTCTATTTCTGTTTCGTGTGAGGAAGATAGTTTCGTTTTCGCTTATTTAGCTGCTTCTATATCCAACTTATTTTGGATGTCTCTGTCTCGGATAGAGATATCCTAAACTGTAGTTCCTGATGATCATTCACATTTTGAACCCGATAATATCTTAACGTTTTCCACACCATTACAGATGTAACACTTTCTTTTGCTATAAACCAGCTACAGTACTATACTAGCATACGGAGTCACGTGCACCCTCGTTGTATTCCATATCGCGTGTAAATTCTTATAATTCAGCATTATCTCACTGCACTGCCATAGCACACTTAACTGAGAATTACATCTGAAAAGTCCTACCATCGAAAAAAAGTCCTTCCAATGTAAACTTCGTGTGTGGTCAATTACTGTTTGTGATGGGGGATGTTTTTTTTTATTCTCCAAGTATTACATTAATAGTGTGGCAGCTCAGAGGTTATGTTCTTCCTCTACATTATTTTAATAACTATCAAATTAATCCATAGTACTATGTTCATCGCTCCAATTTTGCAGAAGATCAATCTGCGTTCTCTGCCTTTAATACAGATTCTTCCGACGACGGCATTTATGCGAACTCAGATGTAAACTTCGTCTGCTTTCTTCAAAAATCTCTGGACATGCAGACTAATGCACAACTTTACATTCGAGCTCGATGTCATCACACTAACAACTGATTCGCTTCTTTCATCCTTGCAATAGGCCAGTGTCATCATGATCAGTGATTGTTATAATGTCAGTGATAAACTATATCGGTTTCTCTTTCTTATCTTTATAGATGGAAGTTAATTTACATCTCTCACCACACCTTGCTTTTCTATATTTGGTCCCTAAAGCGGGATTTCCTTATTATTTAAACACCTTGTTGATTTATGGTATTAACGTTCAATACGTTAACAGCGATCGTAGTTAGAAATGCCATTTAAAAAGGACAGTCTTTTGGGAGTAGGATTACTATTAATAAAAATGTCATGATCTGAGTTTAGGGATTATTCAGATTATAATGTATTTGAAGTGAGTATTGGTTAGAAAAAAGATCAACGTGCTAGCGCTTTGTATTGCAGTAGAGAATTAAAAATCCGAAAACCGATTTGTAGATCGGTATAAAAATATTTCTGATACAAAATAGGCGATTATCATTTCGTGATCTCTTGTGTACTAATTTCCCAAGGAAGCTTATTTTAAATGGTAGCATAATTATATAAGAATAATTTATGTATATTATATAAGAATAATTTATGTTATCAAGCGTTGTCAGACCATTAATTGACAAAATGGTCTGACAACGCTTGATAATACAGAACACAGAGAGAATCCTGTCATTTACTGGCTAATAAAAACTACTCGAATCACGCTAATATCCATCACGTGATGACATATTTCTTTTGTCAGTTTAATTTTATTATATTAATCACACTTATGCAATTATTCTTTCACTTTAGATAATTGACTTGATAAATAATGTAAGCTGAGGATGATGGCAAAATAATAATCAACATCTGTATTAATAAATAGTTATTTACACAACGTTCCATTTTAATTATCACTGGGTCTTTTAGATTAATAGTAAACCGTTTTTGTTTTTCTTGTTAATAGGATTGTCTGCTATTCTAGGAAGAAATAAATAATTGTGAAAAGTCACACACAAACATTTTGGTATTATTTTTGGGCTTTTTCTGAAGAAGTGGCAATGAAAAGCAGCTGAAAGTTGAGGATTTATAAGAGAAAGAGAAATTTCAGGAATCCATCTTTAGAGAGAAAATTAGAAAAAGAAAACACTTTAGAACATGTTGCAATAATGTCAACATTAAATCGCAACCACATTAACAAAATCCGTCTACTATTACTCGCTTCTAAAGACAAACGCTGTCATTGTTCAGCAACCTACAGATGATCAAATTCATTGTTCCTGCAATTCTATTTTGATCAAGTGAGTAGGTCCATTGAATAATATATGTCCGTACATTCAATTCATCACACGTATATCACAATCTGATTCAAGATTAGCCCGCCATGGAGTTGGCACTGCGAAAAGGATCCTCAGGAATAATAATAATAATAATAATACATTGCTACATCGAAGTATTTCCAAATATCAGCATTTGTTCCTAAACAGAAACCCTATTTCATAGCCGAAATCTTAATCGCAACGATTTATCCATTGCTAAAATTTGGAAATTATGATTAGAAATTATATCAACTACATCTATAAAAGAGGCCATATATTCGTTGTAACACCAGTTAGTTAATCGGCTGAGTTTAAATTTCCCATTGTTCTTATCTTTCACACTGAACATTAATTAATTATGTTATATTCAATTCATTAAACAGTTAATCCTTAACTATGGTTATTATTTCACCTTTTTCCCAGTGTGAAAATTCTAAATCATAGAAACTTCTCTACATCAGTAGGAATCAGCCAATGGTTAAATTCTAGACCAATAAGCTCCGGGGCCCCTTAAAGTAAGGATCATAAACATGAAGCTATTATTAGATTGTCGCAACATGTTTTTTAAATTTGTGGTTTAGTTAAAGCCATCAAGCCTTCTGTTCCACACCACCACAAAAATTAAACACAAATACAGATACACATACAAATACAAAATTACAAATTAATATAATACATCTAACATATTAAAAGATCATTCAAAAGCTAAAAAGTTCTGTTCTTCTACAATATGTTACAAAGAATTCTCACTTTTACTTCTAATAATTGCTTCTGCACAATTGATGTTAAGTGAATAACCTGATGTGAAGAACTTGCGCCCTAGGGTCTGTACCTCTGCACATGTTATGCACCCAAACCTCCGTCCTTGCAAAATAACCAATTGTATTTACCTTTGAATGCTTGCTGGACACTGGTCGAGTGTCCAGCAAGTCGGCAAAACATTCCTTTCGTCCAACGTATTAGTATTATCGCATTTCAACTGATGGGAATCCTGTGTTTCTGTGGATTCGTCACAGGCAGAAACTACACATAAACTGCCATTATAAACTCGTTTTTATTATCACTGTCATCCGAGCTATTTTTTCGTTTAAAGAAGGTAGGTACCAATCTGCTTATCCATAGTTAAAATAGTAGGTCTACATAAACACAAAACTATTACACGATTTTTCTTTATACTTCTCACAATCAGAAGCTCTGATTAACAATTGCTAATCTGCTGTTCTATTGTTGGTCACTAACTGATTAATTGCTGACAGTGTTGCCAACCAGAAAAGACGAAATATCGCTACGAGTCTGTCGAAATTCCTCTACAGTAAGCTGCAATAATGTTTGCTTATCAATCGCTGCAAGGTATCGCATTACAAGAAGCTCCAAACCTTCCCGTCCCTTTCATCACGTGTTCGTAATCAGGCGACTGTCGATATTGACTTTATATACACATTCAAAAGTGTAAACTATTAAATGGATAAGAATCCTATATTGTTATATAGCCAGTAAGTGAAACTCAAGATCGATAACCACGATCTATGAGTTTCAATGCCGAAAAACTATCGGCGAAGGCAATTCGAAGCAAAGGTGGAGCAAGCTCCCTCACTATTCTTGATATTCTCTCATAATGTAAAACACAGCTCCTAGGAGATGTAATACTGTCATTATATTATGAGGGGAGGTCCCTACCCAGACCGGTTTCAACCTTTTTTTGAGGTCTCATCAGTGAGTAGGTAGACCTGGAAAATATCAAAGATTAACGATTAACATTTCTGGCTCTAAGGGTGAAGCAAAGCGCTTTTCATGTTCCCTGCTATCTGGCATGGAAACCTTGAGTGGAAAAGTTTGTGAGCTCATTGCTCGCCCTGGGCGGGCTTGGAGGTTAAATATCAGAGGGGGGGGGGATTAGTATGGCTTTGGGTCTTTTGTATTTGAAGCAGTCTGTTGCGTCGTAATTCGTAGCTAGTTGAACCAGTTCGTTGGGGTGCGCCGATGCTTTTTTGAAGAACTTTGTTGCTGTAGTTTGCAGAAAAGTGTATATGTAGGGGACATCTGTGTCTCGATGGAGCTGCACAGTTCTAATGAACCATGGGGCGTTTAGGATCATACGAAGGCATTTATTCTGTACTCGTTGCAATTTGAGAATGTTAGTATCAGCGGTATGACTCCAGGCTGGAGAAGCATAGGTGAGTATAGGACGGATCATCAGTTTGTAGATAAGTAGTTTGATTCTGGGGTTTAGTTTACTGGTCCTGTTGATCAGGGGATAGAGTTGAGCAATGGCTTTTGATGCCTTTGCACAGAGAGCCTTCATATGAGAATTGAAAGTTAGCCTTTTGTCTAGTATTACGCCAAGGTATTTGACTTCTGTTTTCCAGGGGATTTTTGTGTTGAAAAGGAGGATGTCCTCTTTGGGAAGCATCGGTCTTGAAAATATCAAAGCTTAGTGAAAAGAACTTACATACCTTCACTATACGAATGCCATAAAGGTGTGCTTGTATTTCGTAATTAAAATAAAAAGCCAAAAAGGCTAGTTTTCTGGCAATTGAATAGATATTAAATGGATAAGAATCCTATATTGTTATATATCCAGTAAGTGAAACTCAAGATCGATAACTACGATCTATGAGTTTCACTTAAGGCGAAGGCAATTCGAAGCAAAGGTGGAGCAAGCTTACACTTAAAATAAAAAGCCGTTGGCTTTTTATTTTAAGTGTAAACTATTGTTGAATAATAACACAATAATGTAGGCATAATTACCGTAAAGGGAGAAAAGTCACAAAACAGAAAAATGTTCCGTGTACTAGCCCAGTGAATAAAATAGTTCCGGAGCCTGGCGCCGCGGGGTCCAGGCTGAATTTAACCACTGGTATTCAGAGACAGAAAGAAAGTTGTAAGGCTTAAATTTGTAACGAATTAGGAAAAGCACATGTGATAGGATAAAACGACAAGAAAGAATCGGGATTAAATAGACAGTGTTCTGGATTAGAAATTCTGTGCAAACGGAAATTCTCTACAAAGCATAAGGAAATCATATAATGTATTAGTGAAGGTGAGATGAACAGACTGGCAGTGAGATTATGCATTAGGCCGGGATCCTCCTGATAAGTAATCAGAAAGTTTTAGGTAGATTGACAGCTAAATAATACCATGTATCAATGTCAATATCACTTGTCAATATTTTTGAATGCTATTAAAGATGCAGTGTAAGAAGAAACGTTAAGGGGAAAGAATAGATTGGAGTTTCTGCTCTGGAACACAAATATGGTTCGCATTTTCAAACCTCTTATAAACAAGACAGTGATTTTCACGTAGCGTTGAATATCACCACCACTGCAAGTAGTTCTGAGTATTAGAACTAAAGGTGCAATCTTCATTAAACACAATCGAGTTATATATAAAATCATTATCCTTATTATTTTTAAGAATAGGGATACTAGTTTCTCATAATTATAAATTTTAAAAAAAATTAGTAGTTTAAATTTCTGAAGCACGTTTTGTACATAGTTGATATCAACTTTTAAAATGTTTATGCTGCTAACTCCTCATGAACTATTAACAGTTGACTTCAATACATATTTACATAAAACTCTGGTCTTAAAACACAGGTTTCCTGCCTCTTCATTTTTCATTCAATTTTATTATTGCTTCTGATTATAATGTATGCATTATTTAACTCTCTTTGCAAGAGTTTATTACAAGCCTGCAATACCTGATTAACTTTACGGTTCCATTCGAGATTTCTTCTTTCGCCCTCTGGTGCCAATTTAGAATGGATGAAACTAAAGTGACTATTAAATTGCTGACGTTCGTTTGTGTGCTTTCTTGATTTCATAGCTGCTATTTCAGTATGGATTTATTTAATCGGTTCTCTTCACTACTTATTACCTGTAACTGTTATCTTAAACATAGTTTTCCTTGTCTTCTTCTTCGTTGAATTTTATTATTGTTTCGAATTATAACATATGCATTTATTTAACTTTATTTGAAATATAGTTTATTATAAGAATGGAATACATAACTGTAACCTTACGTTTGTCTCCGTGATTGATTATTGCGCCCTCTAGTTTCAAACAAATTATTCATTCTGGAATAATATTAATATCAGAAGAAAACTGCCATTAGATAAATGATCAGAAGCCTGGCGTGAAAACAGTAAAGGAGGATAATTAAACATGAAATAATAATAATAATAATAATAATAATAATAATAATAATAATAGAAAGCCAGAGAGAACGAGAGTTATTTTTAGTTAGCAAATAGCAAACACATTATCTAACGAGGACATCACTTTTCTATTCTATTTCGAAATAGGAACAGCTCTCTTGGCAATTCAGACATTTATAATTTATTCATCAGACTTGCGCATTTATGACACGTATTGTTCTTAATGGACACATTCACTTTGATAACGGGCACATTTGAAAGTCCGAATTTGAAGTCAGTCTTTCCACCGCGTGGTTACGAATGCATTCTCCAGCAGGTAAGTGGTGGTATTTTTAATTTTTTCCCCATTCAATAGACTATTGAATATAGCAACAACATGCCATGAAATGCCTTCTTTATTCTTATATGTGTTTTTTGTTATAGACCTTATCTTTCATTTTTTTTTTCTAACTGAGGGAAAGTGAAAGGTTTGGATTGAAGGTACAGATGTTGCTATGACAGTAATTAAATGAAATTCTTTGGCTCCCTGTTGATAATTATTAATATCAGATAATACATTCTTTTTTTTTTCATTCTTCTTTGTCCCACAGGCTCGTTCATAGCGCTTATTCCATTTGATAAGGTCTGAGCAACTCTTTTAAATATGCGCATTCAACAAAAAGTAATTTTGAGAACGTTTTAAAAAATACAATTACAGTATATTTACGCTCATTATTGATATCAGATTAATAGAAATAATGTATATCGCGGAAATATGTTGTTTGATTTGGATAACAAATATTTTGCTGTGGTCATATAAAGTTTTAAAAATCGCGTGTTAGTGA
Source organism: Typopeltis vanoorti (assembly GCF_054136105.1). NCBI lineage: Eukaryota > Metazoa > Arthropoda > Arachnida > Uropygi > Thelyphonidae > Typopeltis > Typopeltis vanoorti. Next base: position 57,760,109 of record NC_143565.1, on the reverse strand, counting down.
ATTAAAGAATCTTAAAAAAAATATGTAAATGTTTACTAGAATATAAATGTGTATTAAATATTATGGGGTGCTGACTGGTGACTATAGTATTATTTCTACTTTCAAATTATTTCGTAGGTTTTCATGTACACTGCTCAAAAGAATTAGGGATATTTTAGTTTCAATCGGATAATTATAAATTTCTGCAAATAATTATAACTATTGGGTACTTTTTACATGAATAAATATTTCTTACTTAAGGATAGGGTGTAATTGAGATATTGTTTAAATAATCGATATTTATTACAAATTTATCAAATTATACATTTTAGCGAGAAATCATTTTAACAAGAATAACAATAAGAATACCCCCTAATTGTTTTGAGCAGTATATAAGCAGGGGGAAAATGCCCATTCCAGATTCTAACATTAGCAATATTGTGTGTATATTATTTAATAACTAAATAATAACAATTACTCTGCGGATCTGAAAGTAAATAATGAATTTTGATCGATATATATATGGATGATAAAGAATAAAGATGGATAATGCTGACGTGTCATTTTCGAATATCACAGATTACCTACTTCAATATCAATATACTTTTTTTTTCAGAAACATTAATCTGTCTCCCTTCTACGATAAACTGATCAACTGACATGATTAGCGTATACCAAAGATTTAAAAAAAAAAATTTTTTTTAAAGAGAGGCCTTATAAACTCAAAGAGCTATACAAGCTCGTTCATAACACGTCATTACAAATATCAATGCCATCGGTGGGACTCAAACACACTACCTGTTGGTTGGAAAGCAGCCTGGCTAACTGAGTATCCACTCAGTTAGCCAGGCTGGCATTTAAGGATCGATAAATACTTTATTTTTTGTTCAAATGAGATAATTAAGTTAGATTAGACACTTTTTTCAATTCTACACATGAAGTCCATTTTATGAATGTAATCTGGAGTGACTGAAAAGCTAAAACTTTTCTTTAGTATATCTGATTCATGTTTCGAAAGGCAGCGATTCGACATGTTGAAAATCACTTTGTTATCTAGGAGGCCTTTGTGTGTCTGGTATTTTTTCTTGTAAAGTTCTTCACATTTTTTAATTTGTTTGGCTTTGTTTAACCGGAAAGTTTTTTCGTAGCTCTGTTCTATCATGTGGGCTATATTATTCCAGGTCGTGTAATCTACTATTAGAAATGTCATCAAAATAGTTGCGGCAATTAATATCACTTATATTCACTTCATACCTGATGTGTTGGATTCTTTCTCTAAGTAGTGCCAATGAAGTTCTTTAGTAAATTCTTCTGGCTTGTATGGATTGAATATGTCCTTTGATGATAAGGAATTTAGGGATGATAGAGATCTCCCTACACCTTTTTAGGAATGTTAAGTGGTTCAATAGCTTGGCCTTTTTGCATTTTTCCTTTTCTAGGCACCGTACGTTGTGTTTCATTAGACTATTTAAATTATACATGTTTTTGGTCGTAAAGTGTTACAAAAAATAAAATTTATTGTTAAACTGACCATAGATTTTTAATTTGTACGTATGTTAGTAGAATATTGCCTACCGGTTTCGCTAGTAACTTACTAGCTTTTTCAAGGCTTGCACAATACAAAAAAATGATAAATGCAAAAAAGGTTTAAGAATACAAAAAAACTTTAGTACCTGTTAGATAGCTAAGGTAACACGTTCGCGTGACATTTCTACTCAGTATCATGAACACGCGTTAATTCCCTCAGTTCAACAGAACACAATACGCGTATAATCATATTAAGCGTTTGCATGTAAC